>NC_084580.2:12687500-12987500 GCF_033978685.3 Nerophis lumbriciformis
CAAACACCCGAGTCAAATCAGCTCTGTTATTTTCCGTTTTTTCGACTGTTTTCCGTACCTTGGAGACATCATGCCTCGTCGGTGTGTTGTCGGAGGGTGTAACAACACGAACAGGGACCGATTCAAGTTGCACCAGTGGCCCAAAGATGCGAAAGTGGCAAGAAATTGGACGTTTGTTCCGCACACTTTACCGACGAAAGCTATGCTACGACAGAGATGGCAAGAATGTGTGGATATCCTGCGACACTCAAAGCAGATGCATTGCCAACGATAAAGTCAAAGAAATCAGCCGCCAGACCCCCATTGAATCTGCCGGAGTGTGTGAGCAATTCAGGGACAAAGGACCTCGGTAGCACGGCAAAAAATGGCGGCAGGTTGTTCCCGCAGACGAGCGAGCTAAACCCCTGGATGTCTTGGCTCACACCGTCCCTTAAACTGGACAGATCAGCTTTCAGGAAAAGAGCGCGGATGAGGGTATGTCTCCAGAATATATTAATTGATGAAAATTGGGCTGTCTGCACTCTCAAAGTGCATGTTGTTGCCAAATGAATTTCATATGCTGTAAAGCTAGTTCATAGTTGTTAGTTTCCTTTAATGCCAAACAAACACATTCCAATCGTTGGTTAGAAGGCGATCGCCGAATTCGTCCGCGCTTTCTCCCGTGTCGCTGGCTGTCGTGTCGTTTTCATCGGTTTCACTTGCATACGGTTCAAACCGATATGGCTCAATAGCTTCAGTTTCTTCTTCAATTTCGTTTTCGCTACCTGCCTCCACACTACAACCATCCATTTCAATACATTCGTAATCTGTTGAATCGCTTGAGCCGCTGAAATCCGAGTCTGAATCCGAGCTAATGTCGCTATAGCTTGCTGTTCTTTCCGCCATGTTTGTTTGTGTTGGCTTCACTATGTGACGTCACAGGAAAATGGACGGGTGTTTATAACGATGGTTAAAATCAGGCACTTTGAAGCTTTTTTTTAGGGATATTGCGTGATGGGTAAAATTTTGAAAAAAACTTTGAAAAATATAATAAGCCATTGGGAACTGATTTTTAATGGTTTTAACCATTCTGAAATTGTGATAATGTTCCCCTTTAAAGCACAGATACACCATAAATCATGAAGCATTTAACACAATGTCAATAAAGCTTTCTATTTTATTGTACCCTACATCTAGATTATGGCAAGCTATATGTAGAATGGAAAATGATTGTAAACTGTTCTTTGAGTGCAATAAGAAAAGCCCATGTGTTTAATGCGCCTTTTAATTTTAATTCCAATCATTTAAAATTGTTATTTGGGTGTAAAAAGAAACATATGTTTAAGCATAAGTTTTATCTTAAATGTTCTGTTAAAAGGAAGCCAATAATGACATTTTTTGTGGTCCCCTTTATTTTGAAGTGTATCAAATAGTATTGAAATACGTAACGATATACATTTTGGTACCAAAATATTGGCTTTCGGGACAATTCTCTGTGGGACGTATGTTCAAACGTAACTATGTAGTCGCTTACGTGCCCAATTCTTAGGGAAGATTACAAAGCTCTTCCCCTTTTTGCTTCATTTCGAGGGTGTAGTGGTAGTGGGTGAGGGCTAGTGGTAGTGAAAGAGGGAGTGTATTGGGATTGGGCCTTAATGTACATTTGTGTGTTTTCTATCAGGCATACTTGCTTTGTTGTCATGTTAAATTACAACATTACCAAGAGGCAGTTTGGCTGAGTTTGCTCTCAGTGCTGCTTGAGTGCTTGTTTTCCCGGAAGATTTTTTTTTAGCCGGTGCCGAAGCCGCAACTGGACATGATGTCAAATACAACAAAGGTGTCAAAAAATGGTACCGTTTGATTTTACATGAGTTGATTAAAGTTACGTTAAGTTAAAGTACCAATGATTGTCACACACACATTAGGTGTGGCGAAATTATTCTCTGCATTTGACCCATCACACTTGATCACCTCCTGGGAGGTGAGGGAAGCAGCGGTGGCCGCGCCTGGGAATCATTTTTGGTGATTTAACCCCCAATTCCAACCCTTAATGCTGAGTGCCAAGCAGGGAGGTAATGGGTCCCATTTTATAGTCTTTGGTATGACTCGACCGGGGTTTGAACTCACAACCTACCGATCTCAGGGCGGACACTCTAACCACAAGGCCACTGAGTATATACCGTTGATATCCGGTAGTCGAGACGAAATTTGGTAGGTACCTATAAAACTACTGAATTCTGCCTCCGTTACAGCTCTGATATTTTTGCAAAGCCGGAAAATTGCCCAATCAATCTTGCCAACTTTCACAGGCGGTGTAGCATATTTTTCAGAAGATTTTAGTCCGGTTCCAATTTGTACTTCAAAAGCCTTCAATGACTTTAGACCCATTGTATTTATTTGCAACTGCATTATGTCCTTCTGCTGGTGAATAAATTGTGTAAGATGGTTATTTTCTAAATTATAAAACAATAATTTTCAGATTCCACAAAAAGTCAAACTTACCACGGTAAGGTAAGTTGTGGCTGACGCATTGGAGTTTGTCCGTCTGTGATAATAGCCGTAGTTGCCGCTGAAGTTTCGCCTGATCTCTGCAGACGAATGTCTGGAATGAAGCATAATTTATTAGATAGCGTTAGCATACCAATGCACATTGCTAAAAATGTGGGCATACAAATCCTTCAATAGGGACCACAGATCTAAGACTGTTGTATACCATAACTTAGCATATTTCAAGCATAATGCACATCATAATGTATCTTAATGAGGGATACAACAGCAGATTTACCATCGTTTCCACTTGCATTGGTTTGAATTGCTCATCCGTGGTGATTCCATTCACACTATTGTTCCCAACTCACAACAGAAGCACAACTATGTTGAGGCTTTGTCATGTTGCGCAGCACAACGGGCAGTGGAATAAATACGGTGTCCCGGTTTGAGTGTCAGGCTGCAGCAGAAAATCTACATGACATGGCTTTCAATGGAGGGGCTTTGAAATAGACTGGCTAGATACAGTGAATGTTTGTGTTCTACAAAAAAAAAAAAAGGGCTGGGACAGAGAATGAAAAGAACAGAACCAGTCAACCAACTGGTTGAATACATTTCACCATACAGCTAAGAAACATAATACATATTTACTTTACAACCTATTTTGCATGGTCATACAGTTGAAAATACTGTATAACGGAAATGCATATACTGGTAAACACAATTGATGCATTTGAAGGGGCAGAATTAGATGTTGCTTTATATTTTTATTATTATTTGTGTTCAACTATATTATTCAGGTAGTTTTTTTTCTTCCCAAAAAGGTTTCTACACGTTCGTAATTTTTTGTATCTGGGTATAGTTGGTTGTAGGGATGGGCGATAGGCCTAAAGTTGGAACACGGAACGACACAGGAGGTCCTTCATACCGACAGCCATCAGACTGTATAGTGCATATGTTCCTTCTTGACTGCACTTAAATGTAGAGTATATGTAGAATATATTTATATTATTTACAGTATGTATTATATATATAATATATTATATATATTATATTATTTATTATTATTCTTGTCTATTGTGAGCGAACTGTGGTGCTGAATTTCCCCCAAGTACTTTCTATTCTATTCTATTTCTATCTACATTGCGATATATGTTGCATCCTCCTGCGATAATGATAAATATCACAATATTTTTAATGTAAATGATAATTAAACCATTTCAAAACAAGATACAAAGGCTCCTAATTTAACTGCTGCTGACATATGTGGCAATATATTGCATCATTTCTGGTTCTGTTATTTAAATGGTAAATGGGTTATACTTGTATAGCGCTTTTCTATCTTCAAGGTACTCAAAGCGCTTTGACACTTATTTCCACATTCAAACCCTTTATTTAGTGAATCAAAAATATTGAAATTTCACAACATAGTCAATTTGCGAGCAGCTAAAATTATGTACAGGGCAAAGTATAACACACTTTCACACACGTCCTGTTTTCAAGTGCAGGAGCTGCCATGCAAGGCCCTAACCACGACCCATCAGGAGCAAGGGTGAAGTGTCTTGCTCAAGGACACAACGGACGTGACGAGGTTGGTAGTAGGTGGGGATCGAACCACGCCGTCCCCCATTTCTCAAAAACATCATTAATCTTCCACCTGCTAATTTACTGTTAATATCTGGTTATTTTCTGTTGAAACATGGTTCTATCTATACTTCTGTTAAAATGGAATAAACACTTATTCTTCTGTTGTTTGGCTACTATATTAGTTGGGCAATACTACAAATGTGGGTATCAATCCAATTTCAAGTAGTTACAGGGGTTGTATTGGTCATACCAATGCTGATAGTGATACTGAACATTTTCAATATCATTGTTTTTGTCATCAGATTTTTGTCACAAATATAAGCAGACACAAATACAAGATGGCTATGTAACAATATCAATTAAACATTGAAAGTATAGTATAGCAAGTATAGCAAAAGTGTAGCATGTCCAGCTAGTCCTCGTCCCTAATAATACCTGTAAGCGACGTAGTTTATTTGCCCCCATGGAAACGAGGATTACTGACTTAGAAGTGGCTTTGCGACATTAACCGCTAGCGAAAATGCAACAGTACTTTGAGGACGTGTTCGTTTGCTTGTCACCGTCAAATCTGCCAGACCCAGCTCGGTTCGAACCCCGGCTTCCCGTCTGTTGTGTGCTTGAACAAGACACTTCACCCTTGATCCTGATGGGTCGTGTTTAGGGCCTTGCATGGCAGCTCCTGCCATCAGTGTGTGAATGGTCGAATGTGGAAATAGTGTGAAAGCGCTTTGAGTACATTGAAGGTCGAAAAGCGCTATACAAGTATAACCCAGTTAGAATAATACATAATGTTGGATATTAAGAACATTCAAACCTTTTATTTATTCAATCAAAAATATTGAAATTCCACGACATAGTGAATTTGCGAACAGCAAAACTTATGTACAGGGCAAACTATAACCAGCTACCCAAGAATATACAACAATTCTTCTCAACAAAAGAGAAGAAATATAACCTTAGAGAAAAATGTTATTTAAAACATTTGTATGCACGTACAACACTTAAGACCTTTAGTATATTAGTATGTGGAACTAAATTATGGAATCAAATCAAACAATGTACTAATATGATCCAATTCAAGAAACTGTTCAAACTTAAAAGTGTTTACAAAGTACAAAGAATATGAACCATGATAAACATTCTAAATCTTATTTAGCTCACCATATGAAATACAACCTACTTCACTATCTTTTTTTTTAATCTCAGTACTTATGGAGAATACTGTGAATAAATTGAGAACAGGAAGTCAACAAAAGTGTTAACAACTGCTACGTAATGGAAAAGGGGTAGGATTAAATAAGCTCTGCTTCTTCCTACTCTTTTCGAACATGTTGAAAAGACAAACTGGAAATTCTGATGTATCATGTTGTAACTGTAAGCATGTTCGAAACAAACTCAAAGGTAAAAGGGTTGGCCAGAGGGGAATTCAGCGTCCGTGCAAAATGAGACTAGAAACAGTCTAAATATCCCCTATTATGCTTATTAAAATACAACAGTTTGGCCCTGGAACTGATTTCTATTTCCAAAATTTCTACAAAAATCCATCGAGTAAAAAATGCCATCCGTAGGAAGGTTGGTATTTGGGTTTGACAGCAGGATACCAGAGCAAAGTCCAACGAGAGAGCTGCATTTTATGTCAACAGAACCTTGCAAGACTCTAATGGTCGTATTTTAGTTCCAGGCAGCCACTGACCCCAACATAGAAAACAGAAACTTCTTTTCTAGCCTTAAGGCTATCCCAACCTTGTAAAATGTTTGTAACACTCCACTTCTAAAGAGCTTAGCCCTACCCAAAAACCACAAACTACACTACAGAAATGCCATCTCTATACATTCCCTAGTTAGCAAAAGACAAAACCCATTCATGTTCATGCAGCATGATGATGCATAGGCATGATGCCTCTACAAAACATAAAGAATAGAAAAGTATTATTTGCATGTGCACAGGGGCCCTCTCATGCCCGCCCATTGTGGTTGCTTGCTAGCATACAAACACAAAGCGCATTGCTATAAAAAGCCCGAGCAAGTAAAACAGTAATCAGGCCTTGCCAGGAGCACACAAGCATTATTCTATCACAGCACACAAACAGCCTGTGACCATTGTCTTTAGTGGACATCTTCACGGTTTAACACATAAACCAAAGCAAGAAAATTACAAAAAAAAAGTCATCTATATTACAGTCTTTTCTGTAATAACTTGGTTTTACTAAAAGATATAGAGCAAACAAATCCAAAGGGCAAATATTTGCACAATAGACAACACCTTACAATGCTATTCACCTGTGACGACACTGATTGTGCAACAGCAGAGACAAGATAAGAACAGGAAGACTTATGTTTATATCATCATCTCACTCGCACTCCTTTGAGTCTAATCTGGACCTTCAGAATAACCATTAAACTCCTTTGAGTCTAATCTGGACCTTCAGAACAACCATTAAAGTCCTCTCGCAGAAGGCGTCCCCTTAGTTTGATGATGGTGATGCTGTTCTAAAATAAAAAACGACCATAGCCAACTCAAGCTGCAAACTGTGAAGGAGATTCCCAAATGGGTTTTTTTGTACGCAAATGACAGGAGAGACTGTACATAATGATTATTTTAGGTCAGGAATCAGTAATAAATATTAATGTCAGTTTCCAGTTTCAAATCAAATTAAATTTCAAAAATTCATAAATGACTTAAAATAGGGCTGGGCGATATGGCCTTTTTTTAATATCTCGATATTTTTGGGCCATATCGCGATACACGATATATATCGCGATACACACACACACACACACACACACACACACACACACACACACACACACAGAAGTTGAGGCTTGTAATGTAAACATAAGGTAACATAGTAGAAATGGGTAACACTTTAGTATGGGGAACACATAATCACCATTAATTAGTTGCTTATTAACATGCAAATTAGTAACACATTGGCTCTTAATTAGTCTTTATTAAGTACTTAGTAATGCTGCGGTAAAGCTCGGTTGGTAGAGTGGCCGTGCCAGCAACTTGAGGGTTCCAGGTTCGATCCCCGATTCCGCCATCCTAGTCACTGCCGTTGTGTCCTTGGGCAAGACACTTTACCCACCTGCTCCCAGTGCCACCCACACTGGTTTAAATGTAACTTAGATATTGGGTTTCACTATGTAACAGCGCTTTGAGTCATTAGAGAAAAAGCGCTATATAAATATAATTCACTTCACTTCACTTATTCTGCATAGCCTTATTATACAACCAGTAAGCCTCAATAACCTCAGAATTATTGCTTATTAGTAACCCTAACCCTAAACCTTATATGTTCACCTAGTGTGAAAATAACTCTAAATTAAGCCTTTGTTACTTTAATAAGCAACTAATTAATGGTGAATATGTTTCCCATACTAAAGTGTTACCTAGAAATGATCTGGATCAGCCCCAAAAAGTGATGAATTGCTCCTTATCCCATTTTGGACATTTTCTGAAAGACAGATAAGAATCTGTCAATACCTCTTTAAAGTACTGATGGCAGAATAAAAGAAACAGAGTGAACTCTCTTGTCTGTCTCCACTATCTTTGTCTCTGCAGGGCTGCTAACATAAACACAGAGAAGTGTAAACGTAAGGTAATGTAATAGAAATTATATGGACCAGGCCCAATATCTAATCATTTGTTCCTTATTCCATTCCGGGACATTTGTTAAAAGTTTCATAAGACGCACTTATGTGATTACTGTGAGCATTTTTTTCTTTTGTTTGTTTAATTTTTTTTGTCTCTACATAGTGCTACAGTTAGTGCGCAATGTGCATTATTTTTTCATTACATTTTACTTCTGTTCCTGTATGTAAAAACCTACACTGCAATCATATAATTTACCCATTATGGGATGAATAAAAGTGTGTCTATCTATCTCTATACCTTTTGGAGTTATTTTGCTAACTTACTAATAACTAACTGACCTGCAATTGTAGATTGTCTTTTGTTGATCGGCATCGAAAGGCATTAAGGCCATTGGGCTATCAGATACTTTTTCACCGAAATCGGCCAATACTGATAGATGGCCGATCGATCAACACATCACACCCTGTAACATAAAAATGCTTTGATAATTTTTTCTGGTGTTTGCTCTATCATTTTGCACCTGGGGATAGGTTGATTGGCAACACTACATTGACCCCAGTGTGTGAATGTGAGTGTGAGTGTTGTATGTCTATCTGTGTTGGCCCTGCGATGAAGTGGCGACTTGTCCAGGGTGTACCCCGCCTTCTGCCCGAATGCAGCTGAGATAGACTCCAGCACCCCCCGTGACCCCGAAAGGGACAAGCGGTAGAAAATGGATGGATTTGTTGCCAGGCAGAATTTGTAAAGCACCATCATTCCTGCTGAAAAAATCCAGTAAAAAAAAATCGGAGGCCGGAGGCTTACAAATTATGAGACATTTTCAAATATGTATCATACTTCTGTCTGCAAGTTAATCGCTGCTTGGTATTAAATATAGAACAGCGTTAATAGAGCAATTATAATTGAATAACATCTGTAGTTAAAAAATGTGTATATAAGTATAATGAATTAAAAAAATCTAAATATTAATGCTCAATTTTTAAGGTTAATAGTAGCATAATTAGTGGTTCTAGTGCAGTAAAATATTATTCTAATTACAAATATACGTTACTTCTACTCATTGCCTTATTTGACATAATAGCTGATTTATGAATGTCCCCAATCTGTCAATAATTCTTCAAGCTACATTAGTCATATTTATTTAAATATTTACTCGCCACAGTATCCACACCCAAGTTATTTCTCCCTCCCTATAGCGGCTAATTTTTGTTGCATCATACTGTCCGCTGCAGGCCCGCACTTGCTGTGTTTGCACATGCTGTGCATGTGTCGGATTATTATTGCACAAGCCTTCCTGGATATGAGCCTTGCTCTTTAACCACATTTAAGTTCTGCTACTGTCTTTGTGGCTGTTATATTCTTGTGGGATTTAGGAATGTGAAACTATTCATTTTCTGTATTTATTAGTATGTGTCAATCATCTGATGGACTCCACCTCAAGGACGTCCTCCAGCCTGGGCGGATGGTTGGAAGTTGACTCTTTACTGGTGTTATTACGAGGATTTAGCAGGGTTTCTTACAAAAACAAAGACACTGTATTTTCCCAAAAAAGCTGTATTATAAGGGTGATTCAAAACAAATAATTCATTTAATAATGAACATAATGTAAAACATGAAAGTAAAGTAGTAACCCCTCAAAATCATTGGATTGAATGGAAATTCTGTGGTGAACTACTGTATATGTTCAGGATAGCATGTCAGCCATATTTGTGGAATGTGTTGCAGAGGTCTTTTTACAAAATCAGTAGGGTTTGGCATTTAAGTACATTTACTTGACTGACTATTTGAGTGATTAACGGTCAGTTAATGCTGGGTTTTCAAGGTGTAGCATGTTGAGATTCCCCTCAGAAAGAAAATATGGCGTGGGTCTCCTCTACACTCTAAAAACCTGATTTTCTGGAGTACATTTTGTGGTGTTTTAAGCTCAGACCATAGAATCTGTTTATTTTTGCTACACAAAACTGAAGTTAGCTTAAGAATGTTTGTTTTTCTTTATTTTCCGCCACTGCTATGCCAGCCCTTACTTTAGGTATTCTGTCACCTACCAGGGATGGCTTATCTCACACTTTTGAAAACCACTATATTAAACTAAACGCCTGTTACCTAAAATAGAAAAAAATTGCTACTCTGTGAATGTTTTTAAGTCCTCTTTCCATGCCAGCATACTTGCCAACCTTGAGACCTTCAAATTTGGGAGATGGGGGGTGGGGGTTTTTGAGTTGTGGGGGGCGGGGTTGGGGGGGTGTGGGGTTTGGTGGTAGCGGGGGTGTATATTGTAGCCCGGAAGAGTTAGGGATGCAAGGGATTCTGGGTATTTGTTCTGTTGTGTTTATGTTGTGTTACGGTGCGGATGTTCTCCCGAAATGTGTTTGTCATTCTTGTTTGGTGTGGGTTCACAGTGTGGCGCATATTTGTAACAGTGTTAAAGTTGTTTATGCGGTCACCCTCAGTGTGACCTGTATGGCTGTTGATCAAGCATGTCTTGCAGTCACTTTCGTGTGTATGCAGAAGCCGCATACAACATGTGTCTGGGCCGGCACGCTGTTTGTATGGTGAAAAAGCGGACGCTAATGGCAGTGCCATCACGGCACGCCCTTAATATTGTTATCCGGGTGAAAATTGGGAGAAATTCGGGAGAATGGTTGCCCCGGGAGATTTTCGGGAGGGGCACTGAAATTCGGGAGTCTCCCGGAAAAATCGTGAGGGTTGGCAAGTATGCATGCCAGTGTTGTACAGGGGTACCTCAGTGTTTGTTATTTATTGTTCCAAAATGTGCAAAGAAGACTGACTCATACAAAAACAAAGCAATTTTCTAAAGGAAATCATGTAAATCCAATTAATTGGTTCTAGACATCCACAAATATTACCACAAAACACTTTTATTTGGAATCATTTGAATTTTATATGCAGAAAACAATCAGAAATAGGGCTGGGGCGCTGGGCATCACGGCAATTTCCCAAATCGGTTTGATTTCGGTCTGATCTAATCTGCACCTAAATATTGAAAATGTCTCATCTACCGTATTTTTCGGACTATAAGTCGCAGGGTTTTTTTCATAGTTTGGCCGGGGGTGCGACTTATGTGTGAAATTATTAACACATTACCAACACAAAATAACAAAATATCAAATAATATTATTTAGCTCATTCACGTAAGAGACTAGACGTATAAGATTTCATGGGATTTAGCGATCAGGAGTGACAGATTGTTTGGTAAACGTATAGCATGTTCTATATGTTATAGTTATTTGAATGACTCTTACCATAATATGTAACGTTAACATACCAGGCACGTTCTCAGTTGGTTATTTATGCGTCATATAACGTACACTTATTCAGCCTGTTGTTCACTATTCTTTATTTATTTTAAATTGCCTTTCAAATGTCTATTCTTGGTGTTTTATCAAATAAATTTCCCCAAAAAATGCGACTTATACTCCAGTGCGATTTATATGTTTTTTCCTCCTTTATTATGCATTTTCGGCCGATAAGACTTATACTACGCAGCGACTTATACTCCGAAAAATACGGTATTACAAAATACAAATGCACTTTTTTTTTTCTCTTCACAATGAACAACTTTGGAAAGTTTAAACTTTTGAGAAAGTCTTAAAAATAAAAAATTTAAAAAATGGGGCGGGCTCAGATGATAGAGCGACCGTGCCAGCAACTTGAGGGTTCCTGGTTCGAATTCATCTTCCACCATCACTGGGCAAGACACTTCACTTGCCTTGCTCCCAGTGCCGCTCACCCTAGCATATGAATGTGTGTGAATGTTTGGTGGCGGTCTGAGGGGACGTATGCGCAAAGTGCCAGCTATGCTTCCGTCAGTCTATCCCAGGGCAGCTGTGGCTACAAATGTAGCTTACCACCATCAAGGTGTGAATATGGAGGGAATGAATGATGGGTTCTCAGTTCTGTCTCTAAAGCACTTTGAGTTTCCAGAAAAGTGCTATGTAAAGCTAATCCTTTATTATTATTATTATTATTTTGCAAGACTCAATCACTGATAAAAAAAATCATATCGGTTTAAATCGATATGATGGGGATAAGCTGATTGGCAACACTAAATTGGCCCGTGAGTGTGAATATTGTCTGTCTATCTGTGTTGGCCCTGCGATGAGGTGGCAACTTGTCCAAGGTGTAAGCCACCTTCCACCAGAATGCAGCTGGGATAGGCTCCACCCCCCCCTGCATTCCCGAGGAAAAAGCGGTAGAATACGGATGGATGGATGGGCTTTGTGAATCGTTATTGCCAAATGTAAAATATATCAATCCATAATCAATCAAATCAATTATTTTACCCAACCGAAAACTGAAATACATATACACGATGAGCATTTAACATCACTTTAAGCTTTATTGAAAACTTCTGTTAAAAAAGACAAGTAGCTAAAAAAAAAAGGAGGGGAGAGGAAAGCCATGCAATAATCAAATGTAAATAATCAAATGTATAAACTTGTTCTTATGCTTTCTGAGCTCACGATGTTCACTGCTCGCTGTACATATCCTACGAAGTGAGACCTACACTGTTACAATGTCCATTTCTCAGATGATATAATTGTTGATGACTGAAGTATGCTGATAGCAACCCAACCTAACCCCCCCACCCCAACCCCCTCCACATCCCACCCCCTGTATTGTAAATAATGTAAATAATTCAATGTATATACTCTGATGATTAACTTGTGTGATGACTGTATTATGCTGATAGTATATATTTGTACCATGAATTGAATAACGTGGACCCGACTTAAAACAAGTTGAAAAACTTATTCGGGTGTTACCATTTAGTGGTCGATTGTAGGGAATATGTACTGTACTGTGCAATCTACCAATACAAGTTTCAATCAATCAATCAAAAAATGGCATCTTGGTACTTCAAGACAAACTTTTTTTTATCAAACTACTGGCACTTGCAACTTTATTTTGCCCCATGGTGGCTTATTTTTCAGTTGCACTTAATAGTGTATAGAGTCTTTATTTGGGCACTCGATTCCGTAGAACGATATGAAAGCAAACAGACTGGTTTGTTACGCGCAATGTTTGTTGGTACGATAACCGAGATGGAATACGAACACCGCAGCAATTTTTTTTTTAGAAAATGTAATTACATGAAAAGTGAGGTACCAATGTGTGGGGCAAAATAAATTGAGACCAAATGGAGTGCACTAGGAGGATGCAACCGGCACAGGTACTGTTGATTTCAACTCCAACCTAGTGCAATTGGGAAGTTCAACCACATTAAAACCGGAGTTTAAAACATTTACAGAGACTCTCATATCATAAGAAAATCCTACTTCTTAAGGTGTTCTTATTTGTTGTTTTTTGTTCTTTTCTTACATTTAAAAAAAAGAAATGCATTTAAATGACCATTCCCTAAATGACAATGTGAAAAACATTCTACCTAACTGTACATATAGAACAACAGCTTTTTGCTCAGAATGATCAAGTCCACGGTTGGTGTCCTCTTCACTTTGCAAGACAAGGGAAAATAGCTCCCCCACACCCAAAAAAAGATCCTACCGTCATCTGATCCAAAGAGGAAGTAGAAGGAAAAACAGAGGGTGGTGTAGGGTGTACATAACGGGAGGAAAGCGCTGGGATGCCCCTGCTGTGTGTCTCATCCTATCATACGTCTTCCAGACTTTAATGGGCCTTACTGCTATCAGCGCCATCACGGCTCAGCTTCCTGTCAAGAGGCAGGCACGCACAGGACGCTTGGCTCCGAAGTGACCAAAGCACATCTTAGAATAAACCCACAGCACGGTTTGATTCATCATTTTTACACATCTCTTACTAACACCAGATGTAACTCAATCTGGATTACTACTACACCCCCTTCACTTAACAAGTATTGACCAGAAGAGGCCCCACATCCACAGCTGTCCTCACACCTGTTACCATATGCCAGCATGCTCCCGCTTCTCTTGATTGGCCAAAGTGCATTGTGGTTTATTGCACTAGATAGGATTTTTGCTTATGATGTAAACAGTACGTTTCCTGATAGAAAACTGAAGTGAAACCAGAGCAACAAGATGCCCACTTTGTGCAGGATTTCCTTCCCACATTATCTGAGGATGTTAAGGGTCTAACAAACACACTTCTATTCGACACTGGTTGTATCCGTTTGCTGACAAATACTTCCTTCTTGAGAAATGAATCAATGTTTGTCATTTGTTGTAATTACTGCTCTTGGATATGTAGTTTTATAGTAGGGTTTCATGATTAATAGATCTTGAATCGTAACCGGATGAAGTAATTTTAATAAATATTTGCCAAATAGATTTTCCTATCTATCATGATTCATGTCTCGTGCCACCAGGCTATACCGTATTCATTTATTTATGACAACAAATCAAATTTGCTCCTTACAAATGCAGATGTGGCGCCGCACTCGTAATTAAATTACATTGAACTAGGGCTGGGCGATATGGCCTTTTATTAATATCTCGATATTTTTAGGCCATGTCACGATACACGATATATATCTCGATATTTTGCCTTAGCCTTGAATGAACACTTGATGCATATAATCACACCAGTATGATGATTCGATGTGTCTACATTAAAACATTCTTGTTCATACTGCATTAATATATGCTCATTTTAAACTTTCATGCAGAGAGGGAAATCACAACTAAGTCAATTTACCAAAACTATATTTATTAAGCAGTGGCACAAACATTAATGTAATTTCCAAAACAGAAAGTGCAAGATTGTCAGAAACATTTCAAAACAAGCTATTAGTGCACTTTTGTGAATGATGTCACTAAGATGACATATCAAAACAACACTAAATTAAAGTGTACTTTTTGTACAGAACGCCACTACAATAGTTAAAAACAAATAAAGTGCACTTTTATGCATGATGTCACACAAGATATTTCATTAACTGTCAAATAAAAATGAGCTGCATAATAGGTTCCTGCGGACGTTATCTCCTTCTGTTGTTGACTTTTTTTTTCAGACGGTGTTGATCTGGAAATAGTTGCTTCGGCATTTTGTTGGTGTGGCATCGAAAGGAGATGTTGACATGCGGAGTTTCAAGCACTCCTTATTCTCCAGCGGGTGACTTTTCAAATGATGCTACATTAGTAGTGCTGCTACTTTTTGTAGCAACGCTTTTGCCGCATAAATGTTCAACATATTCCCGCTTGAAGCCAAACCACCGCCCGCCGTGCTGTTTTTCTTGGTAAATAATTCTTCCTTCATTTGTTACCAGATTCGCACGTTCTTTCTCTCGTATTACCCCCCGCACCTCACAGCTAACGTTACCATGTCGCTACCTCTCTGCTCCGCGGGAGCGTGTGACGTTGCACACGTGACGTATGTAAGAAGGTGCGCTTGTTTTAAGTCTCTGTGAGAAGGAGAGACAAGAAAGAGTGGGAAACGCATGCAGTGTAATGCCCGCAGCTAAAAGCAACTGCGTGAGAATGTATACTCGAATATCACGATATAGTCATTTTCTACATCGCACAGAGACAAACCCGCGATGTATCGAGTAAATCGATATATCGCCCAGCCCTACATTGAACTGTGGCAGTATTCATCGTGACTCTACTTTACAACAGACCTCATACGCACCTAGTTTGCCAGGAAATAGGAGGTAGCAGAAGAGATCTGAGACGCCGATTTAGCGACTTTGATCCTATATTTAGGAAGTAGAGGTGCACATTAAAAAGATGAAAGAGGAGTGTGTCTTTCATCACGCATTTATTCGGTTATCAAATACAAGCGGTCACGAAAGGCCAATTATTTGCCGCGCCAGTGAGAGCGTAGCTCCGACTCCACAAGCCCAGGCAGTGTGCAATACCACTGCCTTGCAAGGTGTGCAGAAATTATTTAAAAGCTTGAAACGCAGCCTTTGTCACTTCCATAAGTGCTAAGAGGACATTCCTCCGTCATTTGGCAACACTTTGTCTTCCTGGTGAACTACATAAACTAATGGTGTTCAAAATATGGCCAAGGGCCATATCTTTTTATTGGCCTGAGGCACATTGTAGAAATGAAATAAACAAAACAAAAAAAAACATTTAAAAATAAAGTAAAAAGGCATAAAGTAAAGAACAAAAAAAATATGAATTGTTAATACTCATAACAAATAAAACACAAAAATGTTTGGCCTTTTTATTAGACTTTTTGACTATAAATTACACAATGATGTCAGCAACACCCCGCTGTTGTCTTTTGTTGTTTTTACCCAAAAATCTAAATCAAGGTTTTAGAGAAGAAAAATTTAAATTTACTTTTTGGGCAAAATCATGCAGCCCTATTCCGTATTTTTCCGAGTATAAATTGCTCCGGAGTATAAGTCGCACCGGCCGAAAATGCATAATAAAGGAGGTAAAAAACATACATAAGTCGCACTGGAGTATAAGTCGCATTTTGGGGGGAAATTTATTTGATAAAACCCAACACCAAGACTAGACATTTGAAAGGCAATTTAAAATAAATAAAGAATATTGAACAACAGGCTGAATAAGTGTACGTTATATGAGGCATAAATAACCAACTGAGAACGTGCCTGGTATGTTAACGCAACATATTATGGTAAGAGTCATTCAAATAACTATAACATGTAGAACATGCTATACGTTTACCAAACAATCTGTCACTCCTAATCGCTAAATCCGAGGAAATCTTATACGTCTAGTCTCTTACGTGAATGAGCTAAATAATATTAATTGATATTTTACGGTAATGTGTTAATAATTTCACACATAAGTCGCTCCTGAGTATAAGTCGCACCCCTGGCCAAACTATGAAAAAAACTGTGACTTATAGTCCGAACAATACGGTTTATATTCTGCCCTAATATTGAGAAAAATACATGTCATAACCTAAAAATTCATCAAATACAATGGATTCTGTCTGTCTTGGGGATTTTTATTTTTTTTAATGAATTTTGTCTAGGGGAATTGATTGTTGATTATTTGTGTCTTGAAGCAATTTCAGCAAAATGGCTCGCAGTGTTCGGCTACAGCCAGCAGGTGCTGTTGATTCGGTCTCAACAGAGCGAGAGTATGGCCAACTCTGTTTCAGAGTTGGTCCCAAACATGACGTGACAGGCTTTTGACCTATCAGAGAGATTATGGCCAGACGATCTCCTAAATGATTGGTCAAATTGACCACAGGGCGCTATGTTTAGTCCCGACTTTGACACCGAGTTGGCTATAATCTCTCTATACACGGCTCTGAGTCTCAACTTGCATGCAGCCTGAAGAATAATTCTGTTTACTATGGGCATTGCATTTTATTTTACAGTAAATACATTTTAAAAGACTTAAATATTTTAAAACTAGGTTAAATTTTCGTGATGTCATAAAATTATATTAACCAATTATCATGTATTGATTGTTCATTTTTTCCTGTGAGCGATCCAGCAAATTTAGTCAAATGCCCTTTTTCCGTGTGCCAAATAAAGTGCATTTTTAGTTAGTTACTGTCCTCATACTGCTGCACAATTCAGCGTGACCTGATTATTACAAACACTATCATGAGAGCTAAAAGTCAAGATTGCTGTTATTATTAATGAGCATATATCAGGACTAAGTGGCTCTGCATTCGCCTTTCAGAGCACCTTGCAAGCAGCTACTCTGCTGGCTCATCACTGGATATAGACTACGGACCAAAAGAAATCCCTCTTCAGTTAAGCTCACAGCCGCCGCAGCAAAACACCGTTCACAAAGTGTCAGGGATTATACTAAAAAAATGTCAGCATCGTACAATCCCCCTTGATGGATGGGTGGTGGACTTGAGTGAAAACAGTGGCACGTTATGTGTGATTGGCATTACTCAGTAGTGAATTTGCTTGCAAAGCATGCAAAATACAAAAGCAGATTTTTAGTAGAGGGTGCATTAACAAATAGCAAAAACAGTGAAGAGATTAAGACAGAGAAGCTTAGGCACTTTAGAAATGAATTTTACTGGAGGCTACTGGAGCAAAATATTGCAAAATTGGAATGCTACTCAGCACTGGCAGAGGGCCAACCTCTGACAAAGTTAGACAGTCCTAATTTGGATCAGCACCAAACTACTTACATACTGTATTTCTAAATGTCGTTGCTTAAAATCCATGCAAGTCACATGGAGAAATTAATGGGAATTTTGCAAAATACACTATCTTTCAATGACAATAAGAGCAAAAGTCCTGTCTGTGCACCAACATGTACTATTATCTTAATTGGCTTTAACTTAAAAGGTGCCATTTGTAATAATGTGGCCGTGCTAATGTTGGAACGCATTTCCTCAGCGTATCGGCATTTTGAGAACGAAATAGGCACTGACACTACCCATATCCACATAGGTTTTATTTGTTGAATATATATTTTGCTCTGTCAGTTGGATGACACATCCACATAGAGGCTAACGGGCATATATTTCCCCCGTTAGCCTCAATGTCTATGTGTCATTGATGGGGGTAGCATGCTGAACTACACTAGTGTGATGGTGCTTCGCTCCTAAGCATTCGTTGCATAAACATACTAGCTTTGTTAGACAAGATAGCTTTGTTAGACAAGATCATAGACTGTATTGGACAATATAGTTTACATGCGAAATGTCCATTTCCATTTATTACACGTAATAGGAAAACGTATCACCTATCAAGGAGGAAATTAGCAAATTTGGCGTCAGATTAAAAATTCTTCTCCACCTTCAATCGTCTCAGTCTTTCAAAGGCATTCCCGATACAAATTCTTGTTTTGTTCCTGGCTTTGTCATGAATAAGTTGAGAATCGTATCAACGCCTTTTAGATTTACTAAGGTCTGACATGTTTAGTAACTTTACCAGTGGCAGTAGCTCGACAAAGGTGGCGGTGCGAAACTGGCAACCTGGATGTGACCCACTCACAGACTTTCTAATTGGTCAAACGGTGGCGGGTGGGGCATCGAAATGAAATCAATAACAAGATTTTGGGGTTGTAAATCTAATTTTGAAATGAGCATATCCCGGCTGAACTACTGTTATAAAGGTATTCGAAAAGAACATGATTTATTAATGCTTTATCACATATCAGTGCCATTTAATGATGACTTGACATGAAATTATTACATAAGTCTCCTTTAAATTCTCCACAAAGTTTCAACAATATAATTTCAGTATGTTTTGCTGTGTCATCATCACTAACATACACACAAACAGTGGCTATTCAAGGGCGGCCATATGGGACCTTTACAGTCAAAGCATATGTCCAAATCAACAAAGGAATTACTCCAATCAGAAGAAAATTCTACTTTTTGGAATGGACCAGCCAGAACCGGACCATCTGATAATCGTTGGGGTGGCCTGAAGAGTGTTTTCACATGTAAAAATCTGACAAACATAACGCACTTTTGCAAAGAAAAAAAGGTCATTATTGATGTATCACACTAAAGCAGGGATTTTCAAACTGTGGTACGCGGGCTCCAAAGAATCAATCAATCAATCAATCAATGTTTATTTATATAACCCTAAATCACAAGTGTCTCAAAGGGCTGTACAAGCCACAACGACATCCTCGGTACAGAGCCCACATAAGGGCAAGGAAAAACTCACCCCAGTGGGACGTCGATGTGAATGACTATGAAAAACCTTGGAGAGGACTGCATATGTGAGTAACCCCACCCCCAATCAATGTTTACTTATATAACCCTAAATCACGAGTGTCTCAAAGGGCTGCACAAGCCACAACGACATCCTCGGCTCAGATCCCACGATCAGAATCAGCTGATTAAAGTAGTGCTTTATTTTCATATAATCTAACACAGTGTTACTGTTCAAAATGTATGTAATGTTACAGTGGCCAAAAATATTGAATCCATCCATCCTTCCATTTTCGGGATCACGGGTGGTGCTGGAGACAAACTCAGCTGCATTCGGGCGGAAGGCAGGTTTACACCCTGGACAAGCCGCCACCTCATCGCAGGGCCAACACAGATGGACAGACAACATTCACATTCACACACTAGGGCCAATTTAGTGTTGCCAATCAACCTATTCCCAGGTGCATGTCTTTGGAGGTGGGAGGAAGCCGGAGTAACCGGAGGCAACCCACAAATATACTTGTTAAAAAAAACCTATGCCTAATTTATTTATGAATACTTAGGCCTACTAAGCTACTGTATTTTAATGTTGGTCATTATGGTGCTACTTGGAGAGCCACATTTTTTCTGAGTTGGTACTTGGTGAAAAAAGTTTGAGAATCATTGCACTAAAGCAGGCCTGGGCAATTATTTTGACTCAGGGGCCACATTTAGAGAAACAAATGTGTCTGGGGGCCGGTATATCTATTTTTAGGCCCACTAATACAAAACCTCACAATAATGTCTGATTGAATGCTAAAAACGCCTGAAAAAACGGAATGGAATTTAACAATTTGTTTTACTGAATGAGACACCCAAAATGTACATGAAAATAAAGAATGTGGGATTGACAATATTAACTATGAAGTATAAAACACTGAATATTGACAACATATGAACGTCACATCACCTCTCCATCCACATATTTTACAATCGAGCAAAATGCAGCATAAATGCAACAAACACAGCGGAATATGTGACTTATTTTGTATTTTTTGCTGTTTTCCTGTGTGTGGTGTTTTAGTTCTTGTCTTACGCTCCTATTTTTTTTGGTATTTTCCTGTAGCAGTTTCATGTCTTCCTTTGTTCTATATTTCCCGCATCTACTTTGTTTTAGCAATCAAGAATATTTCAGTTGTTTTTATCCTTCTTTGTGGGGACATTGTTGATTGTCATGTCATGTTCGGATGTACTTTGTGGACGCCGTCTTGGCTCCACGGTAAGTCTTTGCTGTCGTCCAGCATTCTGTTTTTGTTTACTTTGTAGCCAGTTAGGTTTTAGTTTCGTTCTGCATAGCCTTCCCTAAGCAACAATGCCTTTTCTTAGGGGCACTCACCTTTTGTTTATTTTTGGTTTAAGCATTAGATACGACGAAAAACCCTTGTCGTCTCACACAACGTGTTCCCGACATCTACAAAGCAATTAATTACCGGCTCCCACCTACTGATATGGAAGAGTATTACACGGTTACGCTGCCGAGCTCTAGACAGCCCCGACACACAACAACGGCACATAATTTGCAGATTATAATTAGTGGTTGGCAAAAAATATTTTTAACCCAAATATGTGAAATTACATAATCTCCCACGGCACACCAGACTGTATCTCACGGCTCACTAGTGTGCCACGGCACAGTGGTTGAAAAACACTGACTTAGATGACCATAGTACCTAATTAGGTTACCATAGTAACTAATTAGATTACCATAGTAACCCGTATACCATGCAAAAGCGCAGATTCCAACCATTGAAATACTTTGTATAGTTCAAGACTTGCGGTCATTTAAAAACATCACTGCTCATCATAATGGCAGCTACAGTTTCGATCTTAAATATCTAAAAAAAATATTTGGGAATGTCTGGCGGGCCTTAATTTACCCAGGTCTGCACTAAAGTATTATTTTTTGAATGTGCACATGTATACAACCAGCGTATTGTACTTTTTAGTTCTTATTGTTAACCCCCTAAAATAATTGTTTTGTTTCTTTCTTTAATTATTCGGGTTTTTTTTTATTACATCAAGTCAAACTGCTATTTTAACAGAGATGAGTTAACGCTCTATATGTAAACAAAGGCGGTGTAGAGACACTTTGAATAGAGAAGTTCCAATGCTTGAGTCCACTTCTTTAACCGTTATGTACATAATGTGAATGCACCACACTGCGAATAAGGGGAAGTTGAATGTGCATTTGCAGTTATTCATAGGAAGCTCTAGTTGTTATAATGACTTGTATGGCACAGAAGACACAATGGACTTCCATGCATGTACTTCCTCTACACCTGCAGGAACTATGACTACATCCATTCTCGTGGATGACATCACTCCACCGGATATACTAATCATATGAGAGGGACAAGCGGTAGAAAATGGATGGATGGATGAGAAGCACTACACGTGATGTAACTAAGTGAAGTTCCCATAAAAGTTGAATACATTATAAAAGTAAAGTATAATAAACGTCACATCACATGTGGCAGCACTCCGTTAGAACTAACGTTTAAACATCCACTTCAAGAGTTCTTTATTTTTGATCATCTTACCTGTTGATTTTCAAAGCGAAAGCCCGTCGCTCCGCACTAGTCAAAGAAGCCATGTGAGGGTCGAAAGTCCGGTGAAGAGGCTGCTACGCTTCCGGCTGGCTTCGGTTGTTCTGCCGCCCGTCTGCCGCTTCACCCGCCCGGCTGTCACACAGTCCGAGGCGCCGCCTCACAGCTCCGCGCAAGAAAGCTCCGTAGTCAAGAGAGGGAGCGAGTCCGGAAGTAGGTAATCATTTTCCGGTTTGGGCGCCACAAAGCGAGAACTGTGCCGGAAACTGTTAGTGGAGGGTTAAGAAAATAAAAGCCATCAAAGATCACAAACGTTATATTAAAACAGGCCGATTGTGTAATTAGAACAACATGATCCTTTTGGGGTTTGAAACCAGTTTTAAACCACAAAGAGAGAATTATTATTTTTTAAATCGTCAACCTAAAAAATTCAAATAGAAAACAATTCAGTTTGCAAAGTGTGCACTCCAAAAACTGAAATCTGAGTAAGATTAAATATCTCAAATAAGGGTGATATTTGCTTATTTTATGTCGGATAAGATACTTCTTCTCACTAAGCAGATTTTATGTTAGAGTGTTTTACTTGTTTTAAGGGTTTTGCTCCTAAACATACTTGCCAACCTTGAGACCTCCGATTTCGGAAGGTGGGGGTAGGGGGTGGGGTGGGCGTTGTCGGGGGTGGGGCGGGCGTTGTCGTGGTTAGGGGCGTGGTTAAGAGGGGAGGAGTATATTTACAGCTAGAATTCACCAAGTCAAGTATTTCATATATATATATAAGAAATACTTGACTTTCAGTGAATTCCAGCTATATATATATATATATATATATATATATATATATATATATATATATATATATATATATATATATATATATATATATATTTTTTTTTTTTTTTATTATATATATATGTATATATAAATAAAAGAAATACTTGAATTTCAGTGTTCATTTATTTACACATATACACACACATAACACTCATCTACTCATTGTTGAGTTAAGGGTTGAATTGTCCATCCTTGTTCTATTCTCTGTCACTATTTTTCTAACCATGCTGAACACCCTCTCTGATTATGCATTGATGTGTGGCACGCACAAAAGTGCTTTCATCAAATGCATTAGACTCTGGAATCTTCCATCTCTCCCTAGCATGGCCCAAAACCGGTCAATCTTTGCTTCCTGAGGAAGATCTTCAGTGCCAAGCACTTGGTAGTCCACTACTTCTTCCCGGTGGCTATCCAGGTCTGTTATGAGAGTAGCGTATGTGTGTGTGGCCCTTTAATAGGTGAGCATGTGAGGTGAGTGACGTCAGTGAGTGTGTGGGCGAGAGAAGAGAAGGGGCGGTAGCGTGAGTGCGGGCGGGACTAGTTTGTTTTGTGTTGGATTGGCTGTGTGCAAGCGATCAATAAAGCAAGATTTGCAACTAATTGCCGGACTCAGGCAGGAAAGGTGCAACAAAGCGTATTTCTTCATCTTACTCGTCGTCGGCGTCGCCATGGCTGTATCTTCCTCGTTCTTCTGCTTTGTCTCCTTGTTGTGTGCGCAGTTGTGCACTGCACTCTCTAAAAGCCGTATACGTTATTGATGTTATAGATGGCAGTATTGTCCTGTTTAAGAGTGTCACAACATTGCTGTTTACGGCAGTGAACTGCTTTACAGTAGACAAAAACGTGACTGCTGCTGTTGTGTGTTGTTAACGCGCTGGGAGGACGTTAATGAAACTGCCTAACAATAAACCCACATAAGAAACCAAGAACTCGCCCTCGATCATTCTACAGTTATAACGTGATTGGGCAGGCACACTGTTTATATCGTGGGAAAGCGGACTCAGGTCTGTATGGAGCTGGAGGGGGCATGGCCTCCAGCTCCGCCTGAATTTCGGGAGATTTTCGGGAGAAAATTTGTCCTGGGAGGTTTTCGGGAGAGGCACTGAATTTCGGGAGTCTCCCGTAAAATCCGGGAGGGTTGGCAAGTATGCTCCTAAATGATCTCAGTAAGATATATACAGCTTGTTGCTGAGATTTGATGACCTATATTGAGTAGGGCTGCAACTAACAACTAATTTGATAATCGATTAATCTGTTGATTATTACTTTGATTAATCGATTAATAATCGGATAAACAAGACAAACTACATTTCTATCCTTTTCGGTATTTTATTGAAAAAAAAAATTAGCATACTGGCACCATACTGGCACTATACTTATTTTGATGATTGTTTCTCAGCTGTTTGTAAATGTTGCAGTTTATAAATAAAGGTTTATTAAAAATAATAATAATTTTAAAATAAAATAAAATTGCCTATGCGCATGCACATAGCATAGATCCAACGAATCGATGACTAAATTAATCGGCAACTATTTTTGTAATCGATTTTAATCGATTTAATCGATTAGTTGTTGCAGCCCTAATATTGAGTAAAACATGCTTGGAACTAGAATATTAACTGTTGCAAAGCTGTGTCATCAACACTCACAAGTATAAAACTGCTTTTTCAAAGTATGAATTTCTTATTTTAAGCATGTAAAAAAAAAAATCATAATTAAAACAGATGACAGCCAAATGTACTTTGCTGTTTTATTTTCAATGAAACAAGAGAAAATACGTACTCATATAGTAGTACAGTTGTTATTAGTGAGAAAATACTTATTTTAAGGTATTTTTGGGTTAATTGAGGTTAGCTAATTTTACTTGTTTTGGAAAGTCTTGACAAGCCAAATGTTCTTGTTCTATTGGCAGATAATTTTGCTTAGTTCAAATAAAATACCCTTAATTTTTATTTATTTTTTCCTTGTTTTTGAACACTGACTTTTTGCAGTGTGCTGGCATGGGTTTACAAAAATAAAACCTAATGAGTCCTCTGTAATAATTTATGTATGGATATCCATAATTAAGTTGAATACATAAAATATCATCCATCAATCCATCCATTTTCTACCGCTTGTCCCTTTTGGGGAGGCGGGAGTGCTGGAGCCTGTCTCAGCTGCATTCGGGCGGACAAACAAAATTAAAGTAGAAAACGATTCATTTTGCAAAGTGTGCACTGCAAAAACTGAAATCTAAGTAAGATTAAATATCTCCAATAAGGGTGATATTTGCTTATTTTCTGTCTGATAAAATACTTCTTCTCACTAAGCAGATTTTATGTTAGAGTGTTTTACTTGTTTTAAGTGTTTTGCTCCTAAATGATCTCAGTAAGATATTACAGCTTGTTGCTGAGATTTTAAGACCTATATTGAGTAAAACATGCTTGAAACTAGAACATCCACTGTTGCAAAGCTGTGTCATCAACACTCACAAGTATAAAACTGCTTTTTCAAAGTGAGAATTTCTTATTTTAAGCATGTAAAAAAAAAAAAACATAATTAAAACAGATGACAGCCAAATGTACTTTTCTCTTTTATTTTCAATGAAACAAGAGAAAATACGTACTCACAGTTGTTATTAGTGAGAAAATACTTATTTTAAGGTATTTTTGGGTTCATTGAGGTTAGCTAATTTTACTTGTTTTGGAAAGTCTTGACAAGCCAAATGTTCTTGTTCTATTGGCAGATAATTTTGCTTAGTTCAAATAAAATACCCCTCATTTTTGTAAAAAATTTTTTTGTTTTTGAACATTGACTTTTTGCAGTGTGCTGGCATGGGTTTTCAAAAAATAAAACCTAATGAGTCCTCTGTAATAATTGATGTAAGGGTATCCATAATTAAGTTGAATACGTAAAATATCATCCATCAATCCATCCATTTTCTACCGCTTGTCCCTTTTGGGGAGGCAGGGGGTGCTGGAGCCTATATCTCAGCTGCATTCGGGCGGAAGGTGGGGTACATCCTGGACAAGTCGCCATCTCATCGCAGGGCCAACACAGATAGACAGACAACATTCACACTCAGATTCACACACTAGGGCCAATTTAGTGTTGCCAATCAACCTATCCCCAGGTGCATATCTTTGGAGGTGGGAGGATGCCGGAGTACTCGGAGAGAACCCACGCAGTCACGGGGAGAACATGCACACTCCACACAGAAAGATTCCGGACCCAGGGTCAAACCCAGGACTTTCGTATTGTGAGGCACATGCACTAACCCTTGTTCCACCGTGCTGATTAACAGTAGTTAAATGCATCCATCCATCCACCTATTTTCTACTGCGTGTCTCTTTCGTGGTCGCGGGGGCTGCTGGAGCCTATCTCAGCTGCACTTGGGGGGAAGGCGGCGTACACTGCAGGTAGTTAAATCCATCCATCCATCCATTTTCAACCGCTTGTCCCTTTTGGGGTCGCGGGGGGTGCTGGAGCCTATCTCAGCTGCATTCGGGCGGAAGGCGAGGTACACCCTGGACAAGTCGCCACCTCATCACAGGGCCAACACAGATAGACAGACAACATTCACACTCACATTCACACACTAGGGCCAATTTAGTGTTGCCAATCAACCTATCCCCAGGTGCATGTTTTTAAATCCATGTAATTCATATAGATTTGGCAGCCTGTAAATTAATAATCAGTCATAACTGAATCGGTGTGAAGAATTTTTTTTAGTATTTAATACATATTTTGCAGCTATAAAGTAATGATCAGTTAAGAAATGGGAATATTTAACAGTGTTTCCATTCTTTGCAGCGGCTGGAAACATCAACAAAGATATGTTGCCCCCTTGAGGTTAAAAGTAGTTACTACATCCCACTCAACAATTCTCTCCGGCAAAAAAACCAGTAGGAAACAAATATGTGTTTTACTGAATATATTTTCAAATATTGTTTACAAGTTTAAATGTCCCTTTTCTGGTCTATTTCATTTGATGTTGTCTCTTTTATAAAGTATGTTGACTCCTGAAGCAAAGCGGAAATTTTATCGCAACCCACAGTCTCTGCCGGACTCGGACTGATAACGGTGTTGCACATATATTTAGAACCCTGGAGAGGAACACTGCTAACGCAGTATTTTAATTTAACACACTTTGCTTTATCGTGTGATTCAACTGTCTGTCAGGTAATTATTTTATATTTTCTTCTAAACCGGGAAAAGGGCAGTAATTGTCGCTGTTCATTCACCAGTGACGACGAAATTGAATATCGAAGCTCTGAATAAATGTGGACAAAAAGCTGCTTTATTTGACTTGGACGTAGCATGGAACCAGTACCACCAACTATGAAGTGTATTATAGTCCCTTATGGGTAGTATCACTATACATAATAGTGGTATGCCCAGTTATGTACGCGTTCATGAGGCTTTTGGGTATATAAACCCCTACAAACTATCATTTGTTTACAGTAAAAAGTTAAAGTACCAATGATAGTCACACTCACACTAGGTGTGGTGAAATTAACCTCTGCATTTGACCCATCCCCTTGTTCCACCCCCTGGGAGGGGAGCAGTGAGCAGCAGCGGTGGCTGCGCTCGGGAATCATTTCGGTGATTTAACCCCCAATTCCAACCCATGATGCTTAGTGCCAAGCAGACAGGTCATTTTTATAGTCTTTGGTCTTACTCGGCCGGGGTTTGAACTCACGACCACGCTAGTACCAATGATTGTCACACACACACTAGGTGTGGCGAAATTATTCTCTGCATTTGACCCATCACCCTTGATCACCCCCTGGGAGGTGAGGGGAGCAGTGGGCAGCAGCGGTGGCCGCGCCCGGGAATCATTTTGGTGATTTAACCCCCAATTCCAACCCTTGATGCTGAGTGCCAAGCAGGGAGGTAATGGGTCCCATTTTTATAGTCTTTGGTATGACTCGGCCGGGGTTTGAACTCACAACCTACCGATCTCAGGACGGACACTCTAACCACTAGGCCACTGAGTAGGTCATATTCATATGTAACTTCTCATTTAATAACCCCCCCCCCAAAAAAAACAGGTGTAACTAGTCTCAGTCTCTGCCTTGGTTACGTTTACAAAAACATAACAAACATACATTAACTATATTATGTGTGGTAGTGGTGGTGTACAAACAGAACA
Source organism: Nerophis lumbriciformis (assembly GCF_033978685.3). Classification (NCBI taxonomy): domain Eukaryota; kingdom Metazoa; phylum Chordata; class Actinopteri; order Syngnathiformes; family Syngnathidae; genus Nerophis; species Nerophis lumbriciformis. The sequence continues at coordinate 12,715,228 of NC_084580.2, forward strand.
AAAAGTTAGTATTGACCCATCACCCTTGATCACCCCCTGGGAGGTGAGGGGAGCAGTGGGCAGCAGCAGTGGCCGTGCCCGGGAATCATTTTTGGTGATTTAACCCCCCAATTCCAACCCTTTTGTTGTTGAGTGCCAAGCAGGGAGGTATTGGGTCCCATTCGTATAGTCTTTGGTATGACTCGTGGAGGTATTAAGTGCATTACAACCCAAAACGTCATATTATACTGAGACGTGTTTCTCATATTTCTCTTCTTATGCATCAAAATAAAGCAACCAAGATTATACAAACCCAGGTTAGTTAAGTTCCAATTAACAGCGACGCAAACGACTGACAAAAATGTACTCTGACTGAGTTGAGTCTGAGTTTATTTCGAACATGCATACATAATATGATACATCGCATATTTCCAGTTTCTCATTACAACATGTTTAAAAAGGAGTAGGAAGATGCAGCGCTTAATTAATCTTACCCATTTTCCATTTAATAGCAAATACTAACACATTTGTTCACTTCCTGCTCTCAATGTGTACACAATTTAAATCCGTATATAGTAAGGGTGTAATGGAACACAAAAATTTCGGTTCGGTATGTACCTCGGTTTAGAGGTCACGGTTCGGTTCATTTTCGGTACAGTAAGAAAAAAACTAAATATACATTTTCTGGTTATTTATTTACCAAAAATTGTAAACAATGGCTTTATAACAATAACATACATATACACACAGGGTCGATTGCCAGGGTTAATGCAGGCAACATATATAAAATAAAAACTAAATAAGATATGGCTCAGAATTGGTTTCTTAACAAAACCTTTCTACATATAAAGTGCAACATTAAACTGCTTCAAGTTGTTGCTCAGATTAAATAAAATGACAAAACTTTTCTTCTACATACAAAAAGTGCAACCTTAAACAGTTTCAAGTCAACTCAGCCTCAGATAAACTTTTCTTTTTCCCCACAAGCCTTTAACCCTGGTGACTTTCACTCAATTTTCAAGTTTTTTGCCAGATAAATCAGTTTATTCACATTGTCTGCAGAAAGAGCAGACCTGCTTGCAGTTAAAATGTCTCCAGCTGTGGAAAATACCCTTTGGCTGGGCACGGAGGTAGCAGGTATGGCTAGGTAGTGCCTGGCTAATTTGGCAGTAAGAGGATATATGGGCTCATTGTTCTTCCACCATAGAAGTGGGTTAAAATCTAGTTTTTAATGCAATATGGTCTTAAATCTGCTACTATAAAAACACCAACAGCATTTGTTATTGCTTTAGCCCTGCCTGACTCGCCGAGGAGAGGCTGCTTGAATGCGGTGTTTGTTCGTCTTTCTCTTTGTTGAAGCGATGTTATCTATTGTTGAATCGCACCGCGAAACCGAAATGTTCCCAAACGGGAGATCTTAACGAGGCAGGAGGGTCTTCCATCTCTGGCTTTTGCATGTTGTAGTAGCCCAGTCGCTGCTAGCATGCCGTGTGTTGTGCCTCAGTGTGCATTGTTTACACAACGTGCGGTACGCTACTTAATATGTCCGTGTGGAAACTCGTTCGGTACACCTCCGAACCGAACCGAACCGAATCCACCGTACCGAAACGGTTCAATACAAATACACGTACCGTTACACCCTTAATATATAGTGAAGTTCTCAACAAATGATCAAATAAATTGTGATTCACTTTATAAGATGAATAAGAATATTTCATTTTTTACAGTAAAGTTCAAGATGTTCATCAGGATTCTTCTGCTTTGTACTTTGTAAACACTTGGAACAGTTTCTTAAAATGGATCATATCAGTACATTGTTTATTAATCAATTCTATAATTTAGTCCCACATACTTTCTAAAGGTCTTAAGTGTACAACTGTTTTAAGTAAAAACATTTCTAAGGTTATAATTCTCTTAATTGTTGTACATTCTTGTGTGGCAGGTTATAGTTTGCTTTGTGCATAACTTTGGCTGTTTGCGGACGGTTATTTGCTACAGCCCTCGTATTGGGTCTCATTAGAACTAATTAATTGTCCAGTGACTTTATTACTGTTTTGATCCTTCAGTACATCCTGCCAGATTGTTTAAATGTCGTGGTGATGGCGGATGACGATGATTGCCCAGAGTTGGTGCCCATCGACACCGAGCCGGATGGTCCTGCAGAGCAGATCCCTGTCACCATCATCACTGGCTACCTTGGTGAGACGCTGCTAGTGTTCTTTCCTCCTCCTCACATCACAGACTTGCATACAACTGTGTCTTCAAAGGGGTCATGACATTATTTTTTTTCTACACTTAAAACACTTTGTGGTCTACATAAATGTAATGATGGTTCTTTGGTCAAAATTTGCATACTTACAGACCTATTTTCAAGCCAGTTTTTTTACTCCCTTTCAAAACGCTTTCGTTTAGGGAGACGACGTTGTTCGATGTAAATTAACCTGTCCTCCCCACGCTACTTCACGCTGAGTGAGCCGTCACCTCTGCCCCGCAGAAATGCTTTTGTAGTTTTTTAGATTTCTTGCTTTTTTGTTCTCTATGGACATCGGTGACCGCAACCAGCCATCTGTTTTGAGTGACTTTAACCACAACACAACATCCCAGATGATATAGCGAGATCAGCGGCTCACTGTGGTTTGTTGTCGGCACCAAGGAAGGAGACAAAGATGCAGGCGGACGAGCCTGCATGTCTGGAACTATACGTTGGCTGAGGTTAAACTTCTACCGAGTCTGTAACTTTTCTAATGCTATAGTCCTGGATGTATACATGTATATTTTGACAATAAAAGGCTTTTTATATCATGTAATTAACCTCGCTGCAGAGCTGTTTTGAGTTGTAAGCAATAGAGGTTCAAGCCGGCTGTACAGTAAGCTACGCAACAAGCTACATTGCAAACGTAATAACAGATTATATTACTTACTCGTAAAAGGAAAATCATTCTTTATTTTGCCACAAGACGGCGAAGCTATTGTCTTGCAGTAGAAGGCTAAGCTACCTAAACAACAAATCGAGATAAAATTGCTAACATATCATTCACATATTTGTAACTTACTGTTATTTCTTACCATTTCATTGTGTCCTTGTCTGCCATTAATAGTAGTCACCGAGTCCGCCATTAGAATTAGCTTCTGGGAAAATCTATCTTTATACTGCCACAGGTTCGTGAAGCAGCAATCTTCAAAGTGGTTTGCATACACACAGAGATAAGTTTTCTGAGTTGAAGGCACATTGTCGCAAAACAAAAAAGTTTGCCAGGCACTTGTTACTTCTTCAGAAGATACTGGAGGCTTAAATAGTGTCCCGCGTTGGGTAATACAACCAATAACATCCTTTTTGTTCGTCATGTCGTATCTTGGGCATTTTGTAGTTTAAACTCCAGATACTCGTGCATAAATTAAAAATGGCAGACGCGCAAGGCCATTTGTGTACATTCATACCATATATATAATCCACTGACGGTGTTCCCAATTTGTGACATCACCAATTGTGCACATTCCAAACCAACCATTTGGAAGAAATCGGAAGATTGTTTTATAAATATCTCTGCAATGCCTCCACGTTTTGATTTGCAATTTTCGGCATTCATGCAGATGCACAACAGCAGGTACCAATAGCTAAGAAAAGTTTGTTTTGAATGTTGGTTTTGCCCCTTTAAAACATAATTTAACCTGGTGTAATTCTGTTCTTTACTGTATTTGTAGGCGCTGGAAAGACCACACTGCTGAACTACATTTTAACCGAACAACATAGCAAACGGATTGCTGTCATACTCAATGAATTTGGAGAAGGTAAACACAAAGAGCGTTCTAATTGGTGTTGCTGTTGTTTGGCGTTTTTCCTCAAGAGGGCAGCAAGGCAACAACAACAAAACACAATGAGTTAATGAATAGGTTTTGTTATTGGGTTTATTTTGTTTCTATATTCTATATTGTAATTATTGATTATATTTCCCTTATGTAATTTAGTCCGAAAATGGGGGTTCTCCTCATAAAATGGCTGTAGTTCCTCAATGGTAAATGCTACATTGTGATTGCTTTATTTCAAACCTATTTGTATGTCCTTCTACATACTGTATTTCCATGACCTCATTCAGTCTGCTTGGCATCTCTATGTAAACCATTTGTGTCTCTTAATTTTTTATGTCAATTTGACATTTTTGGCACAGTTTGGTTGTTTCTCATCTGGTAGTTTGCATGCTTTACCAACAGGTAGCGCCCTTGAGAAGTCCCTGGCAGTGAGCCATGCTGGAGAACTTTATGAGGAGTGGTTGGAGCTGAGAAATGGCTGCCTTTGTTGCTCTGTCAAGTAGGTCAATTCACAGGTATAAATTGTTGACCCTTTCAGCAAAAAAATACTTTTTTGGGATTCATTTTCAGGGACAATGGCCTTAAAGCTATTGAGAACCTGATGGAGAAGAAGGGAAAGTTTGACTACATCCTTTTGGAAACCACAGGACTTGCTGATCCAGGTAATACAATGTTGCTAATCATGGTTATGGTATTAGATTATTTCGAACATGCATACAGTTACAATACACATATTTTTTTCTCATTCCGATATGTTCGAAAAGAAGGAGTAAGAAGCAGAGCTTATTTATTAATCGTACCCCATAATAAAAAAATAGAATAGGCTTTTTATTGTCATTACACATGAAAAACAACACAATTGCAGAATACTGATGACGGAAGCTTCTATGCAAGGCGCTAACCACGACCCATCAGGAGCAGTTTGGGGTGCAGTGTCTTGCTCGGGGACACTCGAATGGCCGGGATCAAACTAGTAACCCTTCAGTTACACTCTACCCACTGAGCCATGCTGCCCATTGCTTACATTATTTGTAAGTTGTGATTCACATAATGAGATTGATCAAATTATCTCATTCATCAGTAAGGTTCAAAATGTTTATCAATATTTTTCTTCCTTGTACTTTGTAAAGACTTTGAGTTTTAACTGCTTCTTAAACTAGACTATATTAGTACATTAACTTATTTACACGTACTGATATGCTAAAGGTCTTAAGGGTTGTACGTACATACAAATGTTTTTATTCAAATTATTCCCGAAGGTTATATTTATTTTATTTTCTTAATAAGAATATTTGTACGTTCTTGGGTAGCAGGTTGTAGTTTGCTTTCCTCATAATTTTAGCTGTTTGCAAATGCACCAAATAATTGAATTTCAATGTATTAAAGTTTTTTATTCATCCATCCATCCATTTACTACCGCTTGTCCCGTTCGGGGTCGCGGGGGTGCTGGAGCCTATCTCTGCTGCAGATGATAATGTAAATCATAGTAAAAAAAACTTTACATACATTGATTTAAAGAGGACCTATGATAATTCTAAACTACATTTAAAACACTTCCTTGTGGTCTAGGTCAGTGTTTTTTTTCACCAAGTACCACCTCCCAAAAATACGTGGCTCTCCAAGTACCACCATAATGATCAACATTAAAATACAGTAGCGTAGTAGGCCCAAGTATTCATTAAAAACAAGGCAGATGTTTTGTTTTTTTAACAAATATATTTAATCTTTTCAGGCACTGTAACATTACACACATTTGGAACAGTAACACTGTGTCTGTGAGTATAGAAAAAGAAAACACTGTCCTTTAATCAAGTGACTCTTTGGGGTACCACTAGATGGAGCCCCCGTACCACTGGTGGTACACGTACCACAGTTTGAGAATCCATGGTCTAGATCAGGGGTCCCCAAACTACGGATCCGCCCCGCCAGTGTCTAATATCCGGCCAGCGGGAAGTCCCAAGTTAAAAAAAAAAAAACATTTTTATTTTTATTTATATATTTTTTTATTATAATTTTTAAAAATCTGTCCTTTCTAATCCATTTTCTACTGCTTGTTATTCTCGGTGTCTCCTAGCTGCTCAGGCAAATCATACTGTCTACAAATGCATTTTCCCATCGATAACATGACATCATCGCGCTCGGAATATATATACAGCCCGACCCCCGGCCAAATTTTTTTAACCCAATGCGGCCCCCGAGTCAAAAAGTTTGGGGACCCCTGGTCTAGATAATATGTATTGGATATGCTTAGGTGTAAATATTGCGTAATTTTAGCTCTGCGCTCACATTTATAATCTTCTTTCTGTGCATGTCTGCAAGATGTTTATTTGTGGAAGGATTCCCTGATTGCAATTGAAATCCTCCACACACGGTTCTCTCCTAAAGTATCAAAATGCATCTTATGAAAATGTACACCGTTAAATATATAGCTTAAAGTCAAACATCACCACTATTTTTTTTCAGACATGGTCAAAAATAAACTTTATTAACTGTATAAAGATTAACGGGTCACAGTCTTGGATCAATACAGAACTCAATGGAAAACAAAGCTGCTATTACCAGAATGTATGTCACTTCATTTTGCACATTGGTGTTATTGTGCACATGCCAAAATTAGATGCAAACAATACTTTATCTTAACGTCTAATATAGTCCCGCATAAAATGCCTTAGACCAAAAAGTACCAATGTATTTATTTTGTAGAAAACATAGCAGGTGGGATAGCATTAGACAAGAAGGAATACCACGCCAGGCTGAAGGCAGCAGCCATCACGTTCTCACAGCCTGAAGTAGACTGGGGGATGAGCTCTTCACCCTCTGGCAAATAGCTTATACTAAATGTTCAAATAAGTATGTCCACCACACTGTGACTTCAAACCAAACCAAAGCAGTCAGAGGCACCCACAACTGTGTGTATGCTCATGTCCAAATGCATGAACCTTATGATTTGATGCTTTGGTATTGTTTAACACACAACAGTGTAACAACATTCATAAGACCGAAAAGATGAAAATCATCATAGGTCCCTTTTAAGTAACATTGTTTACGTTGTTAACATTCATAGTGTGTAAATACGTTAATGTGAATGCAGTAAATGTTTGGAATAAGTGTAGTAAAAAATGGTTAATCCTTTGATGCTTGACTCCTATTTCCATGTACCAGGCAGAGAATAATGCTGCCTAGAGGAGCATATGGTTGTAACTTAACTTTCCATTCTTTTTTAGTCAGCAAACTATTTTAATCGCCTTGGCTGGTTGCAGGCAATCAGGCTTTCAAAACTGAAGCTAGATCTGAGCTTGTCTGCTCTCATTCTGATTTATGATTACTATTCATCAAGACAACCCTCTCATAGTGAGTTCAAAGTAGTGTAATACAGTTTATTTTGTAAAGTTAGTATAATTAATATTCGTGTACTGCTGTTCATGTTTGAACACCTGCTGAAGTCTTTGTAATGTCCCCATCTGCGCTTTGTCTTTCTTTGACACCAGCTGATATCCATCTCGGCAACAAAAGAAAACAGAATCCATCAGCAGCGCTCATGTTTAGAATAAGAACATCAATATTTGGCCGATGCGGGATGAGCCCTGCACCGACTTGGGTGTGTCGCTAAGTGACAGGGCGGACACCAGGGGCTGTTTTCAATCCTCTTGGCATCCAGACATCCTCGTTATCTCCTGTCATTGGCCCTGCCACTGCTGTCAATCATAAAGCCTCCTTTTTTGGGGGGAGGGGGAGGGAGATGGGAATTTTGTTCTTTCTTCCAGGTAAGCCGTTTGGATGAGTTGCACAGAACATGCCATTTCAATATGCGTTCATCAACTATTCACAAGTCTTTCCTGTTCTGACTTGACTGCTTGTCCAAAACTGCATTATGTGAACAAGATGTGGCTGTCATGGTGACAGGTGAAGAGCTCATGCACTGGAAAATGGGAACAAAACAAACATAGGAAATCTGAAATCGGTCTGAAGAACTTACATGGAACACAAAAATGCATGCATTTTTTCTAAATAGTGCGCTTTTTATCTGTTTTTGGAGGATGCATTGCTACTTTCCTGATATTTTTGGGGTAGTTACTTGCCACAATTTTGTTAATTCATATTTGGAGAATACAAATGATTAACATGGTCAAAAGTACTGTGATTTATGTAATTTGCTTTTGAATATAAGAAAATGACATCTTGTATGTTTGTTTGTCGGATAGGTGCTGTAGCCTCCATGTTCTGGGTTGACGCAGAACTCGGCAGTGACATCTACCTGGATGGTGAGTGAGTGCATTGATTCCTTTTAGGCATTCTTGCTGTTCCAGCACTCTTAGTTGTTTTATTGCCATAAGAAATAATGGAAATAGAAATAATCTATTCCAAGGACAAACTGTTGTCATCACAGAGATGCCAAACCTCATGATTTTCCTAAAGGCTCCGCCCAGAACAATTATCTGTGTAAACTATAGTCGTCCCTTGCCATATCACACTTTAATATCGCGACTTCACTACATCGTACAGTATATTCGACATAATTTTGGCCTAAATTAGGTGTTAATGTCTTACTTATAGGCCTACTGAAACCCACTACTACCGACCACACAGTCTGATAGTTTATATATCAATGATGAAATCTTAACATTGCAACACATGCCAATACGGCCGGGTTAGTTTACTAAAGTGCAATTTAAAATTTCGCACGACATATCCTGCTGAAAACGTCTCGGTATGATGACGTCAGCGCGTGACGTCACGAATTGTGGAGGACATTTTGAGACAGCATGATGGCCAGCTATTAAGTCGTCTGTTTCATCGCAAAATTCCACAGTATTCTGGACATCTGTGTTGGTGAATCTTTTGCAATTTGTTCAATGAACAAGGGAGACAGCAAAGAAGAAAGCTGTATGAGGGAAGCGGTGTATTGCGGCCGACTTTAGCAACACAAACACGGCCGGTGTTTCATTGTTTACATTCCCGAAAGATAACAGTCAATCTTTACCATTGGCCTGTGGAGAACTGGGACAACAGAGACTCTTACCAGGAGGACTTTGAGTTGGATACGCAGACACAGTACCGTGAGTACGCTTCCAAACATTTGATCGCTTGCCCGTACGTGCGTGCCGCTATGTGCATGTCACGTAAATAATTCAATGTATACACCCTGATGATTATCTTGTGTGATGACTGTATTATAATGATAGTATAAATGATAGTATATATCTGTATCATGAATCAATTTAAGTGGACCCCGACTTAAACAAGTTGAAAAACTTATTCGGGTGTTACCATTTAGTGGTCAATTGTACGGAATATGTACTTCACTGTGCAACCTACTAATAAAAGTCTCAAAAAGTCTCACGTACGTAACTTTGGGGACTTTGGGGAAATATATGTGCTGTATGAACTTTGGGGAGGTGAACGGTACTTTGGGCTGTGGGATTGAGTGTGTTGTGCAGGTGTTTGAGTTGTATTGGCGGGTTATATGGACGGGAGGGGGGAGGTGTTTGTTATGCGGTATTAATTTGTGGCATATTAAATATAAGCCTGGTTGTGTTGTGGCTAATAGAGTATATATATGTCTTGTGTTTATTTACTGTTTAAGTCATTCCCAGCTGAATATCAGGTCCCACGCGCCTCTCACAGCATCTTCCATATCTGAATCGCTCCCACTGCCCTCTAGTCCTTCACTCTCACTTTCCTCATCCACAAATCTTTCATCCTCGCTCAAATTAATGGGAAAATTGTCGCTTTCTCGGTCCGAATCGCTCTCGCTGCTGGTGGCCATGATTGTAAACAATGTGCGGATGTGAGGAGCTCCACAACCTGTGACGTCAACCTGCTACTTCCGGTACAGGCAAGGCTTTTTTATCAGCGACCAAAAGTTGCGAACTTTATCGTCGATGTTCTCTACTAAATCCTTTCAGCAAAAATATGGCAATATCGCGAAATGATCAAGTATGACACATAGAATGGACCTGCTATCCCCGTTTAAATAAGAAAATCGCATTTCAGTAGGCCTTTAAGTCCTATGTGTATTAGGGCTCGGCGATATATTGAGTTTGTAAGAAATATCGATATATTTTTAAACAAGATATCCATCCATCCATTTTCTACCGCTTGTCCCGTTCGGGGCCGCGGGGGGTGCTGGAGCTTATCTCTGTGAAATAAGAAAATATCGTAATGTCGATATAATTTATTTCACGGTAAAATGACCAAACGCCGCTTATTTGTTGTTTTTCTTGTTCTCCCCCGCTTCACTCCCTTTCAAAACTCCATGGGCTACTAAACCCCTCCCCTTCCTCCTTCCAAGACGTGCTTGCACGTATAAGAACATCCATGATTGGTTGGTTGTTTACTATGATGAGTCGCGATTGGTTAAGATTAGAGCAAAACATTACGGACTGGCCAATCAGAGGCAAGTTAGGGCAGGTCATCGAACCAGGAAGGGCAATTGCAACAGACACGCACATCCCAAATGACGACGAGAGAGTCAAGCGGGCGATTTATATATTTAAAAAAACTAGTGAAAGATGGCAGAGGGATTCTCTTCCTTAGATTTTTCTTTTAGCGATGTAGACGACGTCCAGGAAACCCACAATGCGTCTACTTGGCCACATTTGGACAAATGTATGCGTCTGGATAAAACATTCATTTGAGTTGTTTACCATGTAAGCCCAAATTAAAACTGTTCTCAAGTTGCCAAGCCGGGCATATTTCGCACGAGAAATGCTGCCAAAAATGTATGCCGAAGTGAGGAAGATCATAGCCGCGCAATCAAGTCAAGTCACTTACTTGGCGCTGACCAGAACCGTACGTGTGTGACAGTCGACGTCGTCGACTGGGAATCAAAAAGTGCCTGCCTGCAAATTAATTTTTTATCTGAGTTTGATACATTTTGTATTATTTGCCCAGCTATGTTATTTAGTTTACGTAGAAAGAATATTTTTGTATTTTATTTATGTAATGTAATTCTGTGCTACTTAAACAGTTTTTTTCTGTGCTGTTAATACCCATCTTGACTAACTGGGTTAATAAAAGTGCCACTGACTGTTTACAGTACAGTTGTCATTCAGTTAAATTTCAGTGAATCTCGCTCAAAAATTAATATCTTTATATGTATAATTTCACCGGAAAATATATCGAGATATATATCGAATATCGAGTTTAAGTAAAAATATATCGAGATATACTTTTTCGTCCATATCGCCCAGCCCTAATGTGTTTTACAGTGCAGTATTTGTCTTATTTTCTATTAATATGTTTTGGCGATCAATACAAATATTCACCAAGCGAGACTTCCGTTTGTGGGTTAAGGGTGACACAACATTACGGTGCTAACAACAACACGGCAGATAATCTTTGACCGCGACATTCTCAAGTTTATCAACTTCTGGCAGATCAACTTTTTGATCCATTTAATCTTCAATAACATAGCTCCACATTGGTGAGCCTTTTTTTTGAGTATTATCAAAAGATGAGACGCAAGACAAATTTGAAATCGATGTGACTTGGCGCGCCACTTCATTTTATCATCTCTCAGCTATCAGCAGCTGTACGGGCAGTGCCAAGTGGAGATGAAGTCTGTTGATGCACTTTGACATCATCAGCTCCACGTGACATTGGTTAGCCTTTGGCGTGAGCGATGTGGAATGACAATGCGGGACACTTAATGCTTTCAACACGGAATGCTAACAAAGTATTTACATGTCATGGTCATAGCAATAACGCTTGGAGGATCCTCCAGGCTATCGTGAGTACTGTAATCTACAGTAGAACGCACTCAAGGCTACAATATTTGGTGAACTGGGTGTAAAGGTGACTATATGGGTGTTATTTCATGTTTAGAGGGTTTTAATGATTTAAAAAAATATTTAGAATGTCACAGTTTTTTTATGTTCTAACTATGAAAATATTACATTTAATATTAATAATCTTGCTTTGCGGAAATTCGTTTACCACGGTCAGGCCTGGAACCAATTAGCCACAATAAACGAGGGAGAGCTGTAACATAAATTAAGGGAAACTCACAATAGACAGAAAGCATGTATTACATTACACACCTATGTTGCGCACTTGTGCATGAGCAAACTTTGACTTTTTGTGTCTGTACTGAATGAAAAAAGAATTGGGCTGTGAAAGGTGACCTATGTGCATTTTGTACCTGCATCAAGGGTGCAATATTTTGCAACTGTGAGATGTCCAAAATGTCAGGAATTGTACTGATTGGCACCATTAAACCTTTATTAACTGCACAGGCCTTGTTGTCCTATCTGTCATACAAGTGTACAATGCCAATGTTATTTTAATTAAATATTATATAATTGTAATTATATTTTAAGTATATAAAGAAGGCCTTTAAATGTAAAAACACATTTTGAATAATAACAATGAGTAAATCAAATTCAAATTGTACAACCTGATGTGATTTTCAGCTTTAGAGCGTCCATTGTATTAGGTAATTATGAAATTATATTTAAAAAATAGTATATATTTTTTTAATTAATTTCTTCAAAAAATAACGTAGTAATTAAATTGTAATCAAAATAACTGTTTAAAGGGGAACATTATCACAATTTCAGAATGGTTAAAACCATTAAAAATCAGTTCCCAGTGGCTTATTATATTTTTCGAAGTTTTTTTCAAAATTTTACCCATCACGCAATATCCCTAAAAAAAAGCTTCAAAGTGCCTGATTTTAACCATCGTCACATAGTGAAGCCAACACAAACAAACATGGCGGAAAGAACAGCAAGCTATAGCGACATTAGCTCGGATTCAGACTCGGATTTCAGCGGCTTAAGCGATTCAACAGATTACGGATGGTTGTAGTGTGGAGGCAGGTAGCGAAAACGAAATTGAAGAAGAAACTGAAGCTATTGAGCCATATCGGTTTGAACCGTATGCAAGCGAAACCGACGAAAACGACACGACAGCCAGTGACACGGGAGAAAGCGAGGACGAATTTGGCGATCGCCTTCTAACCAACGATTGGTATGTGTTTGTTTGGCATTAAAGGAAACTAACAACTATGAACTAGGTTTACAGCATATGAAATACATTTGGCAACAACATGCACTTTGAGAGTGCAGACAGCCCAATTTTCATCAATTAATATATTCTGTAGACATACCCTCATCCGCGCTCTTTTCCTGAAAGCTGATCTGTCCAGTTTTGGAGTTGATGTCAGCAGGCCAGGGAAGCTAGGGTCGATAGGGGGTTTAGCTCGCTCGTCTGCGGGAACAAACTGCCGCCAATTATTGCCGTGCTACCGAGGTCCTTTGTCCCTGAATTGCTCACACACTCCGGCAGATTCAATGGGGGTCTGGCGGCAGATTTATTTGACTTTATCGTTGGAAATGCATCTGCTTTGAGTGTCGCAGGATATCCACACATTCTCGCCATCTCTGTCGTAGCATAGCTTTCGTCAGTAAAGTGTGCGGAACAAACGTCCAATTTCTTGCCACTTTCGCATCTTTGGGCCACTGGTGCAACTTGAATCCGTCCCTGTTCGTGTTGTTACACCCTCCGACAACACACCGACGAGGCATGATGTCTCCGAGGTACGGAAAACAGTCGAAAAAAACGGAAAATAACAGTTGATTTGACTCGGTGTTTGAGAAAATGGCGGATTGTTTCCCGATGTGACGCCACGTTGTGACGTCATCGCTCCGAGAGCGAATATTAGAAAGGCGTTTAATTTGCCAAAATTCACCCATTTAGAGTTCGGAAATCGGTTAAAAAAATATATGGTCTTTTTTCTGCAACATCAAGGTATATATTGACGCTTACATAGGTCTTGTGATAATGTTCCCCTTTAAGAAACACTAACTTTTTGTAATTAATTAATAAAAATAACGTAACCATGCTGCATTGTGCTTAAAATAGAAAAACATACACTATAACATCAGTAGCAACTTTGGACCCAAATGTTGCCTGCCGTCGGTGACGTATTTCATTAGTTTCTGTTTCTCTTTTGATTGTATGTTTGTGCGTGTATGCAGTGAATGCTCAGCTGTTCTGACAGACCAGTTGACCAAATGTTAAAGAGAAAAGCGTTTCTTCCTCTGTTTCTCTGTCAACAACAAAACGGACTTAAAGTAAAAACATCAAAAGGCTGTGAGAATTGTAGCCAAGAATGTGCCCAAGTTGTCTGAAATTCTTTTAACTCCTTGACTGCTCACCGCCATGTTGTTTTTCCTCTTAGGCATCGTGACCGTCATCGACGCCAAGTATGGACTGCAGGTATATGACAGTACTATATTGTTTGTGCTTATATTCCAATGCAGTTGTAAATGTGATGGCCTTTTTTGGTAACATTTAGATGGAAATGAGCACACTCTATTTGAAAATTATAATTGAAAGTTGAGGAACATATATGTTGCCAAATTATGGAAATGTTACTACCTGCATCCACCACAATGACATGTGCACCCCTGTTTGTATCTTTTTTATTTATTCATCAAGGGCTATAAGCCACAATATGACATAAAGTGAACGTGTCATTTAATTATACATACAACATTATCCATAAAACTTAACCATGATGTTCCTGATTTCCATTTTAACAGGTGTCTTTTTAACATGCTAATTATACCAGAGTCATATAAAAACAGGGACTCCTTATATAAAAATTACAAGTAGCAAACAAAGACCAACACTTGGATTTTACATCATTTAATATTGTTACCCTATCATAGATAAAAACACCTATTTTAACTAATTGCCAGTGCCACCCACACTGGTTTAAATGTAACTTAGATATTGGGTTTCACAATGTAAAGCGCTTTGAGTCACTTGAGAAAAAGCGCTATATAAATGTAATTCACTTCACTTCACTAATTGAAAAACATGCACCTGGGGATAGTTTGATTGGCAACACTAAATTGGCCCTAGTGTGTGAATGTGTGTGTGAAAGTTGTCCGTCTATCTGTGTTGGCCCTGTGATGAGATGGCGACTTGTCCAGGTGCACACCGCCTTCCGCCCGAATGCAGCTGAGATAGGCTCCAGCACCCCCCGCCACCCCGAAAGGGACAAGCGGTAGAAAATGGATGGACGGATGGAGATGTTTTCTTATCTTCACAGGCATGTTTATATCTTACCAAAGCTTCATTATTGAGCCTATGTGTCCTGTATGCATCAAAGCGTATAATTGCGTACATTTCTATTTCTTTCACCAAACATTCAAATAGACAGAATGGCAAAACGATGTATTAAATGCAAAACCATGAATGAGTATTAAGTCTCCAATTGAAGATTTTTTTATAAGTGAATAGGAATAGTCAACACGCAATAGTAATGTAACGTGAACACACACACATCCTGGCCTCCCGATGTCATTTAGAAAGAACAGGACAAGTGACACCTACGTAATGGGCTCTAATATGAAGGTGTCGAGCCGGCTAAGGTGACACCTTTGAAGGTCGAGGCGCGAGGAAGGATGCGGGAAAGCAAAACTTCTATTGAAGGACCCGCCCTCCCTGCATGTGTTCCGTAAAGTATCCCATCATCTGAAAGTCCTGTAGCTGCACCTTTGTCCCTTTGCCATTCCATTACCATTGTTTAATGCATTTTTGTCATCCACTTGGCTCTGAGGATGTCAGTTTGACACACATGAGCACGAGCCAGCTTAATGCCCCCCTCTGCTCTGTCTGCCGTTACATATTAAACTGTTCTACAGAAGGCTACATTGCCCAATAGATGAAAATCAGACAAAGAAACAAACACACATCCATTTAATCAAAGTATTTTCCAAATGTCTCCTTCTTGTAGCATCTAACAGAGGAAAAAGCTGATGGTCTTGTGAATGAAGCTGCAAGGTGGGCCATTTAACATTTATAGACACAGTTTTAAGCATTCAGTGTGCATAACAAGTTGGGGTCCAGGCTCCTCGCTATCAATCTTGGCCGTCCTTATGTTTGGTTGGGCCCTCCAGCAGCTTTGAAGTCTAGTTGTGTGACCCTTCTTCTGCATTCTTCTTCTTCTCTGTTTGTGTTTTCACCTGTTTTAGACTCTACCGGCCTATTTTGCGGAACAGTCAGAGGTCGGCTCCACTGAAAGATTTAACATTTTAAATAAAACATTTTACAGCGTTGGTCGTTAAAAAATACTGAGACAATAATAACTGTGATATTTTTGGTCACAATAACCGTGATAAGAAATGTTCATACCGTGACATCCCTAATATATATATATATATATATATATATATATATATATATATATATATATATATATATATATATATATATATATATATATATATATGTATATGTACACACACACATGTATACATATATTAACATATATGTATATGTATATATACACACACACACACACACACACACACACACACACACACACACACACACACATTATTGTGTGTGTGTGTGAATATATATATATATATATATATATATATATGTATGTGTGGGGGAAAAAAATCACAAGACTATTTCATCTCTACAGGCCTGTTTCATGAGGGGGGGTACCCTCAATCATCAGGAGATTTATGTATATATATATATATATATATATATATAGGATTTTGGTATTGGTATTGGATCGATTCACAAATTTGTAGTATTGCCCAAAGCTAATGTAAAGTATCCAAATAAGAGTAGATTAAGTACTTTTTACATTTCAACAGAAGTGTTGATAGAAACATGTTACAACAGAAAGTAACCAGAAAACAGTAAATTAAACAAATAAAATAATAATAGTTTAAAAAAGAATACAACCAGAATTGATGTAATATGTTCCTCCAAATGTCAGCAGCCAAATTAGGACCCTTTGTAACCCTTTTTAAAATATGATTTACATATACCAAATTTATATATTGTGATATAGATTTTAGGCCATATTGCCCATCCCAATTAGACATCTCACTACGTTTACATGGACTAAATTAGTCGGGTTTCTCAAATAGTTTTCTGTATTTTCACACCTACATGTGAAGTCCCAGTGTCCATGCACACTCTGTAATGCGACTAGCGTGCATAAAAGTATATACAAGTATTTATTTTCCGGTTGACATGACGTCACACTTGGCGTCTGTGGCTCCTAACAAGTTAACAGCCTAGCTCTGTTGCGATTTCCGCTGTAATATTGACACAGATTAGAAATACCACGTCTCTAATGGCTATACTGATGTTAAATAGCAGACATAATTAAAAAATGTTCTTAGATTGCACTTTGAACATGACGCTACTACCAAAAATGTATCGGAGTGAATGCAGGTCCGAAGCAAAGAAAGACCGGCGGCTCAAAGTTGCCTTGTAACTACTTCATTCCCTTTTATCTCATTCGTATTTCTTTCAGGATTCCGAATTCAGCCGGCATTTTTACTTTCCTTTGGTACCTTCTTAAATAAAGCTGTTTCTTTTTTCTCCAATTGATGCACAATAAATGTTAAGTTATTTTACTTTTTCAAGCAATTAAACAGTCTCCTCTTCATTACAATTGTTGCCTATGTTTTTATTGAATGGTATCTGCTTCCGGGTTTTAATTCCGCGCGTTGAGACTGGTGCATGCATGATTTGAAGGGTCTCCTCTGGTAGTTGAGAGATCTGGTCTTATGGACATGTATGTACTGATTGTCTTGTCCTGCTTCCAATGGCCTTTTGCTATTCTTCTTTGGGGGCCCGGAAGGACAGTTGACGTGGGACTTTCTTTTGATAAATAGAAAGACTAAAGGTAAGTCTATAAGAGGGCACAGTCACCCACTCTACAGTAAGTTCAAGTCAAAATCAAAGTCATTTAATTAATGTGATTACTCATCTCACTGGCTCTCAGCTGGTCAAGCCAAGTTGCCCTTTAGTGAGCCACTGATGGTGCATTTGTTTGTGACATAACTCATTAAGTAAAGTCTAAAACATTTTGAAATTACGTTATGTGAATGAAGATCGGTGGGGAGGTTTTCCCCACTTATTTTGTGCAGACCTAATTGCATTATCTATTATCCCACAAGCCAAAAGCTGGGCTGCTGTGTTTATTCATGAAGTAAACACATGACTATTTTACAATTTCTGTCCCTCACTTAATGTGTATTGTACCAAAAAAATCTGATTATAAAAACTCATACTGTGTTTTATATCTTTTAGGCAAATTGCGCTGGCTGACCTGACTATTATCAATAAGACTGATCTGGTGACGGAAGAAAAACTTGCTCAAATCCGAGATGCTGTTAGGTTGGTTCTCAGAGCACCTGTTTGAAATGATTTAGCCAATAACATTTGTGTTTCCACACCTCAGGTCAATCAACGGTGTGGCCAAGCTCCTGGAAACCCAGAGATCAAGGTAATTTCAGCTGTCACGCTCACAGTGGGGACTTTTTCTTTCCCTTTATCGTGAGAATACAAAGCCTCTGTGCGGCCGGGCCTCCCTGCTTTGTTTATAAAGTGTGGCAGATGAACTCCACGTGGTTGCTCCTGCTCAGATCTTTGTATCAAAGATGAAGCAGCCCAGGCGTGACATTACACCAGAGGGACCACCGGCCCCACCTCCCCTCCTCTTTCCTTGCAACACACACTCACATGACGAAAACATACACAAAGTGCTGCACCCTGAGTAAACAGCAGACGTGCAAGGGTGTCCAGTTACTCCGAAGGCTTTGCTCTCTGACCTGCGGTCTATCTGCAGACGGGGGCTGCGCATGCATATATGCGTGTGTGGGTGTGTGGGTGTCAGCTTGTTATTGGACCCAGGTAGCACCTGGCTAATACAAGCAGTGTCTATCAAATGTTTTGGTGTGTTTCTCTCCCTTCGTCCCTCCCACCAACAGAGTTCAGACAAGGGCGAGAAGATGAAAGAGGCCATGCAGTGACGGGGTTAATCAGAAAAACATTCTCACAAACACAGATTGGATTTATTTACATCCATTTTAGCCATCTTTGTTGTCGTACCTTCTACCGTTAGTGTGTGTGCACTAGACTTTATGAGACAAAGTCAACTAATTAGTGGTCTTTTTCCACAGGGTAGACCTCTCTGAAGTTCTCGACCTTCACGCCTTTGACAGTAAAGATGGCACAAAGTGAGTTTTACCATGAAGGTTGAATTTAATTTACTATAAACACACTATGCTGTTAATGTGCTGAAGAGCACAGGCTACAACAATAGGTACACTTGGAATACGGTCCAATGGAAGATTTGTATCTAAAATGATCCTCATTTACATTGGAGGATCATAATATTAATTGATATAGCCTTAAGTAGGATGTAGCTTATTCCTACACCACTGCAACCAACAAATACATTTTACAAGTACATTATGAGCAACATTTTTTAAGTGTATAATTGTGAAGTTAATGGACTGTCCAGACTTGAAGAAAAAAAAAGTTTTATTATCATTTTAATTTGCTAATAAACTTTATAGGAGGGAATATTTAATATCTATGTATATATATATATATATATATATATATATATATATATATTATATATATATATATTATATATTAGGGCTGTCAAACGATTAAAATATTTAATCGTGATTAATCACATTGTGTTCATAGTTAAATCCAAATTAATCACAGATAGATATAATTTTTCATCCTTAATAAGTGTATCCTAGACCGATAATTTTCAGGGGCGGTGGCTTCATATTGCTGCATGGGTATGTTTTAACCTTCTCTATTAATTTATGAAATGTAATATTGAGCCTGCTAATCATTCTGTAATTGAGGACTCGACCAGAACATAATATTTCAGCCAGCCAGAAAAACCCTCCCAACCGCCCCCATATTCCTCAACTGATGTACTAGCATTTTTTTAAGTGCAAATATCACAGAATAGCATTACAAAACATCTCTAACAAAGCATTATTGTATTGTAAGATTTTTTTTTTGTTAATGTCAGGGTTTCCCCTAAATTGCCAAAATGCCTGTGGCGGTGGGGGCGTGGTTAGGAGCGCGGTCGATATGACGTCATTGCAGGATTTGCTATGATGCATATAATCTTTAAAAAGGGAATATACATTTAAAACAAATATGTTATTAAGTATAGTATTAACATATATTTTTCTTACATAATATAGTTTACCGTATATTCCGCACTATAAGGCGCACCGGATTATAAGGCGCACCTTCAATGAATGGCCTATTTTAAAACTTTGTTCATATATAAGGCACACCGCATTATAAGGCGCATAGAATAGACGCTACAGTAGAGGCTGGAGTTACTTTATGCATCCCGTAGTTGCGAGACCTGTTGTGGCTCAATATTGGTCCATATATAAGGCGCACCGGATTATAAGGCGCACTGTCAGCTTTTGAGAAAATTGGAGGTTTTTAGGTGCGCCTTATAGTGCGGAAAATACGGTAGTTCTATTTTTAAATTGTTGCTGCTTATTGGACAATGTACTTTGTTGAGAATTTTTTGGGGAGATTTCTCCAATCCTTTTAGTCACTTTTTCTCTAATAAAAAGTACTGGCAACAAATCTAGCATCTATTGTTGGTGTTATTGGCGACTTTATTCGTGTTTAGAGACTGCTTAGATTCTGTCGCGCCATGCTGTGACAGTAAGCTAGCTGCCACGAGCCTGACGTCACACTTACTTCGTGTTGCTGGGAACCTTTCTGCCATTAAAAGCCGCCAGTGTCATCTTAAATTGTGAATATCGCTGTCCGCAGGTATATCTCACATATATTAAAGTATGTCCACAGCGCGGACACGCTGCCTGCCTTCGCTCCAGATATGTCTGGTTTTAATGTGTATGTTCGTGTGGCATGTTGGTCATTTTTCCCATGGTCTTTGAACACAACGTGTCGGCGGAGAATGAACAAGCGATGTGTGTCTAGGAGTGAAGCACGGAGGCGGATGTGTGTGCACGGAGGAAATACTTCCTGGAATCGGGCCCGATGTTAGCAGAAAATTGCCCATTAAAGCTAAAAAGAGCATCAGACATTTTGTTTTCTTCTGGACGCTGCAATACATTATATTACTTTATTTTGTTAGGTGTGGTGGCTATTATGAAGTCGTACATTAAAGAGAAACCCTAAACATAGTTAAACCGGATGTATAGTATAGCGCTTTTATTTTAAAGCCGGAAAAGTGTGCGATTGGTTTGAGAAAGGGTCTTGACATGTTTCGATGTCGTATCGACTGTTTGCGATAAAAAAGTCTCCTTTTGACATCCTGCCGTCCGTCTTTCATTTCTGTTGAGATTTTATGTCATCTTACTTACTAAATCAGTCACAGTAACAATCTAAATGTTATGTTATCACTGCACCTTAATCGTAATCTGAACACGGAAGTGAAGCACCACCCACCTCTTTCAACACACGCAGCAGGTGTTTGCTGCAGGGTTGTTGCCTCTTCTCACAGCGAGAAAAATAGTCCTTTCTTGTCGGGAGAACAAGTTGCCATGGCTTTGAACCGGATATTTCCATAAGGTAGATTTTCTTTTGTCCATTTCTGCTTGTTTGTTGCTTATCAGTAGCAAGTGAACTGCAGCCAAGTTCCCCCACTACGGCATGGCCCGAGTGTCAAAAGGAAAGTGTTCGCATTAATCGTCCGATCAAAAAATGAGTGCCATTATTGAAATTTATAGTTAATGCGTTACTATCGCGTTAATAACTTTGACAGTCCTAGATAAAAGTAACAATATTATGAGATTTAACTAGCAATTTTAACTGAATAAAATGTAGATTTTATGAGAAAGTTGTTCTAATACGGTATTATGAGAGTATTCATTGTAATGAAAAAGAAAAAAGTTGTAATGTTATTAGAAACTGTTCAGTATAACAAAAAAATCTTAATGTAATTTCTTCAGCGAAACAATCTTACCAGAATAAAATATGAAAGATGTGAGGGAGGGGGATTCCTAGTTTCGAGAGAATAAGGCCTTTTTCACACACAGGTCAATTCCAATTTTTTTAGGCCCATATGTGACCTTTATCGATTTTTTTCATGTCAATGTGAACAGTTCAGTTCTGAATTTTTTTCATGCGACCCAGGCCACTTTTGTATGTGGATATAGATCAGATATGTATCCGATGCGACTGCATTCTGAACAATGGAGTTGCGTTCATCCAACCACTACGTCACCAAAAAGCGTCAAGCGTCATAATTCTTAGCCAAAAGAAACGATTGCAAAATAAATATTTGACAAATGTGCAGAAAACAAGCGAAAATATTACTCAGGTCAATGTTCTATCACTCCTGTCTCTGACTGCTCGCCCACACGCTCTTCGGAACAGATGTCCCATTAACTGCGAGAGCCAAAATAGTTCTCTTCCTTCTTAATCTTCTACGTGCAATAATTTGGTTCAGAAAATATCGACTTTGATTGCACAAAATACTTGAAGTTACCACAAATGCGGCAGTATTTAGACCTACTAGAATTGAAGCCATGTTTACTTCTGTAAACACTGCAGCACGTGTGACTGCATGCAGGTCAGATTTCGTTCACATTACACATAGCATTTTTTTGTAATGTGAATGACTACATAAAAAGATCGGATTTGACCAAAAAAATTCTGAATTGGACATTCTACCCTGCAGTGTGAACGTAGCCCAAGTTAATGATATTATGAGAAAAAAATATTGAGACATGGTTGTAATATTACAAGAAAATAAATAGTTGTTTTTTCAAGAATAAAAGTAATGATTAATAGAATTGGCTCTGTGTGGTACATTACAGCTATACATCACTGCAAATACAAAATTAAACATTAAATTAATATAACAGAATTGTGCAAATGAATATTTTGTTTGAATTAGCTCTTGTATTAGATCTCGTTAGTGATCATGCCAGCCTGTGATGTATGGTGTCTAATGTTGTTGTACTGGTTGCTAGGTTACAGCAATGTTAGTGTTTTGCCTTGATGGCTTTTTGCCGCTGGTCTGTCTTTAACGTGTACCCAACAGTCTTTGACACTGTTGCTCGCCATGTTTCTCTTTAATTAACAGACTCTTTTATTGAGGAACCCCCCCCCCCCCCACCACTTACACCTCGGGGTGGTCATCATATTGTGTCCCCCTGTGGTAGAATGTCATTGTCATGAATAGAGTCAGTGTTCATCCCTTCATGTGAATGAAACGGGCTGCAGCGTTAAAGCTCTCTTACATGCCCTCAGTCAGTGTCTGTGAGGCCAGCTGCAGAGGATTAGAGCTGTGTGTGTCCACTGACTCCCGAGGAGTCCTCCTTGTCCCGACCGATAGCTTCTTTCCCCTCGCCTTTGAGAGGCAGGGGTTGGGGGCGAGCGCGGTCCCCTCCTGGCCCCCTTCCACCAGAGCCCACGCTGGCTGTTTGAAGTGGGGACCCCCTGCCGCTCCGCCTGTGTGGTACTAACTAACAGGGCACAGTGCTCAAACTGCTGGACACAACATTTAGCCTCCTTGTGAGGTCAGCGAGACGCGGAGAGGAGGTGGGGGAGAGGCCCGATGGCAAGAACAATGGCCTGAGTTTGTTTGGTTGCCGCAATGGGTGTTTTGTAGGGTTTAATTGCCATTTCTAAAGTTTTCACAAGTCCATTGAGGGCTGGTGTCGTTAAGCGCCGATAATACTCTGAGGACATACAGCAGTCAGCACGGATAAGACTTTTCTCCCACCAAACAATTATTCCCTAAATATTCGCTCCTGATCCGTGATGCCATTTACACTACACTGTTAACAGTTTAAAATAATGTGTTTATTTACATGACAGTGGTGTTTTAAAGCCTGACAACATGTCTGAAAAGGGGCATTTAGCTGTATCCAAACTTTCAAATCAAACTATTGATAAAACATATTTATCATTTTGGTGTGCAGTTAAACCCGTTTATGTCGACTGAATGAATGACATCGGCGTAAGTGAAGTGAAGTGAATTATATTTATATAGCGCTTTTCTCTAGTGACTCAAAGCGCTTTTACATAGTGAAACCCAATATCTAAGTTACATTTAAACCAGTGTGGGTGGCACTGGGAGCAGGTGGGTAAAGTGTCTTGCCCAAGGACACAACGGCAGTGACTAGGATGGCGGAAGCGGGGATCGAACCTGGAACCCTCAAGTTGCTGGCACGGCCACTCTACCAACTGAGCTATACCGCCCCAGTGGTTGTGGTTGTTGACAAAACCGAAACTAGCCATTTACCTGTGACTTTCATTAGAGAAACAAGCAGAATGGCCAATATTAATAATAGATTTTTAAACCTAAGCCTCTGTTCATATTTTTATTTAGCTTTTTTGGTTATATATGTTATTTTATAGTATTATATAACAGAGCTTGTGTGGTAATTTCATTGTAGGTCTTGACTATAATTAAGTAGGGTTGAGCAATGTAGACGATCTACATTTGGCTGACGATAGAGCTTGTAATACTATCTTTACATTGTGATGATGCATGTTGATGACACACTCAAACCGTGTCTCGCAAATTTGACAACGACTAGAGAACAACCACGTCCTCAACGCATTGAACCGTCAATGCTAGCGAGCCAGCGGCTATTGTCAATCCACAGTGCAAAGCCACTTCTAAGGCCAGTAATCCTTACTTCCATGGCGGCAAATAAACTACATGTCTTACAAACATCACTGGAGAATGAGGAATATTTGAACATGCTACACTATACACAGGAGGATAAGCAAACCGCTAAGCTAGAACTCTTGGAGCAATACAAATATCAACCGTAAATATACCAAGTATAGTGTCAGTATATGGTCAGTACTACGGTGGTTAAATTGATATTCTTTATTATCAAAAAAATATTTTTTCATTTTTGTTAATGTTGAATAAGTCCCTGGACACTGGAGGGATTTAAAGTACCGGTGTAATGGAAAACAAATTGCCTCTATATTTAAGCTCTTATCATATAGTATATCTGATTTAAGACACCAAAAAACATACACAGTTTGCGAGTAAATAGATATCATTAATAGTGTAAAAATCTGATGAGATTCCTGAGCCATTTTGAGAGATAATGAGCAAGCCAATCACGTGATCATGACGTAGTGGTAGGAACCACAAATGCCTTCCCCATCAACAACAATTCTAATCAAGCAGACTTTCTGAGAGCCAACAGCAATTACTTTGGGAAAAATTATAATCCAGAACCCATTATTTTTAAGCCCGAACACAAGGAGAATGAGCAATACATTTTAGAATCAGAGTGCATAAACAGATGCAGCTTTATTGAAACACCATAGCATTGCTAGGTGCTAAACATACAAACTAACCATAATAAACCCTAATAAAACAAACACTTACTGTACAATTTCAACTCTCGCTTGGAAGCCGACCGACAGGACGCTCGCATAATCCTGATTAGATGAAGAATAAATCACAATCCTCACAAAGGGTTAAAAAAAGTTATTTGGGCCATCTCGGTTGATGTCAAAGTCGACCAGCCTCTTGATCAGGGGTCCCCAAACTACGGCCACGCAGCATCCAAAATCCGGCCCACAGGAAGTCCCAAGTTAAAAAAGTTTTTTATTTTTTATTTTTATTTTTTATTTTTTTTATTTTTTTTTATTTTGTTTATTTATTTATTTTTTTTGTCCTGTCCAGCTTCTCAGGCAAATCATATAGTTGATGTAGATGCCCATATCGGCTGTTCAGATTTACTTTACAAAAGAGAAGTGTAGGATACTTCTCTTGTTGCCTTATTTGTATTTGACTTTATTAAATGTATTTATATTATCATTTGGTGCAGCCGGGCCAGAGCAGGAGGGGATAGAAAGAGAAAAAAGGAAGACAGAGGGGGAAATTGT
This sequence comes from Nerophis lumbriciformis, assembly GCF_033978685.3. Classification (NCBI taxonomy): domain Eukaryota; kingdom Metazoa; phylum Chordata; class Actinopteri; order Syngnathiformes; family Syngnathidae; genus Nerophis; species Nerophis lumbriciformis. The sequence goes on from NC_084580.2 coordinate 12,740,683, forward strand.
GGGGACAAGAGGGGGATTAGACAGAGAGACAAAAACAACAACAACAATAGAGCAACATCAGCAAATACGACATGTACAAATATGATGGTAAAAGTAATAGCAAATAAGCAGTTAGCAAAAATAAGAAATAATACAGAAATGGCAATGAGCATTATTTATTTTTTATATTTTATTATTATTTTTTTAATCTTTCCTTTCTAATCCATTTTCTACCGCTTGTTACTCTTGGTGTCTCCTAGCCGCTCAGGCAAATCATATTGTCTAAAAATGAATTTTCCCATCGATAACGTGACAATGTTAAATGTTGATGAACATCAATGTTAATTGATGTTAAATGACAAAACGGATTATAAAGACAATGTATATATGTATATATACACACATATATGTGTGTATGTATGTATGTATGTATGTATGTGTATATATATATATATATATATATATATATATATATATATATATATATATACAGCCTGGCCCCTGGCCAAATTTTTTTTAACCCAATGCGTCCCCCGAGTCAAAACGTTTGGGGACCCCTGCTCTTGATCCATGGTCACATTTGTCTACTGGGAGATGCATGATTTATAATCAAGTATTAACTTTTACCAAGTTTGAGACAAAGCCGAAACAGCCGCCGGCTCAGTGTGTCAACAATAGCAGCGTAAGCTAGTAGTTAGCTCCCTGCTATCAATGCACCGCCAAAATAGTCCGTCTGCATTAGCACTTATAATAACAATATTGCTCATATTTGGTTAATTTTCAGGTCACGACATGTAAATAGAGTATTGTTGGCGTTTTCTAGATGTTTTTAAAGGGATTTTTGGGCGCAATAGAGGATCCCCGATCTGTTGACTTGATTTTTAGCTATTTCTTTGCGATTTTGAATGCATTAAAAAAGCCAAATATATGTGTTCTTATCTTACATAAGGATTGTGAACTATAAACAGCACATCTCTTTCCAATTTTTGTGTATTTCCAGTGTGATTGATCTGCTGATATGGCAGAGTGTAGAAGCGTTCGTGACGCCATCCGACCCCGAATCTACGGAAATTGCCGAATATATTCGAAGCAGAATATTCAAAATGGCTGACTGAATTTGTGGCGTTTTGTGATGTTTAGACGGTATTTTCACACACTGTATGGATTGGAAATATAATTGGATATGGTTTAATAGATACAAAGAAACACAATTAAGCATTTAAAGTCAATTAGTTTTTCCACTCTACTGCTACTTTAAGAGCAAAACCTAGAAGATTTTAATCAGGGGCAGTAGTAAGAAATATTTTAAATTTCTTATTGATATTGTTACACTCTCATCCTGTGTTTTTGTCTTTGTGATCAAAAAATTTTATAATTCCAATGGTCTTGAAAATTTTAAGTATCAGTATCAACCTTGGTATGACCAATACTGTCCCTGTAACTACTTGGTATTGGATCCATACTCAAATTTGTAGTATCGCTCAAAACTAATGTAAAGTATCCAAACAACAGCAGAATAATTGCTTATTACATTTTAACAGAAATGTAGATACAACCAAAGGCCCTTTTCCACCAGAAGTTCAGAAACATTTGGTTCCTGGAACCTCTAGTTCCTGTGTGTGGTTTTTGATTTCACCGCATTTCACAGTTCAGCGTAGTTTTATACATTTCCGGCTGATAACGTATGGAGGAGTGGTTTAGTATATTTCTACATTGATACCATGTAAATAAACAAGCAATATTAAATCAGATCGAGTCATTTTACTAAAAAGTAAGTAAATGAAATACAAAGCAATAAAATACAAAGCGATATGACCTAAAAAATGCAGTGTATCGAGTTGTTCATAAAAAGTCAGGCTTTTGTTTGCAATGTCCAGAAAGTCGTCCTCTCAGTAAATGATGAATTCATGAGGGTCAGGTGATTCCTTTTGGTTCATTTCAGCTGTAATTATCAATATATATAAATAATAAATCCCAATGTTTATCTCACTTGGGTTGAGGCTAATAATTACACAAATGGAGTGTCACTGACTACTTTTACAAAATGTGATAAAGTAAATAGTTAATATTTGATGTTACTTACCTTTGTTCCACTCGTGTACTGCCTCCTTTATTTCACATTTATCCAACAAAGACTGAGAAGTGTAAGCAGCTGAGGTCGTTGCTTCATACTCCACTGTAAATATGTTTAAAAGTGTCCATTCGCTTCTCGTAGCCTCGCGTATCCAAATGAAATTTATAAAAAATAACAAACAACAATAAACTGCATATACCGTAGTTTAAATACTACGGCTGAGCAGCGTTCTTCAGCACAAAGATGCCCCACAAAACTTCCTGCAAAGTGAAAGTTCCTTTCGTTCTTCTTTCTCTCCGTTGTCAAGTATTTCGTAATAGAAATACACAAGAAATAAGAAATAAAAAAAGTTGTTTAGCATTTTGTAATGGCGCTTGTATTTTTAAAAAGAGGTTTTAGGATTTCTCCCAACTATGGTCAACCAATCAGCATTTGACAGCACAGCCCGCCCCCGATAAGGTTCCAAGACTCTTCCAAGAGACCCAGCTAGCTGGCAGGAACTCCAGAAGGTTCTTGAAGAACTAAATCTACCGGGGTGGTTTTTGGTGGAAACACAGGGGGAACTTGATTTCCTGTGAAAGTTCCTGCTGTAGAAAAGTGCCTGATGTTACAAAAGAAAATAACCAGATATTAACAGTAAATTAGCAAGTTGATTAATAATAGTTTTGAGTAAAACATACACCCAGAATTGATGCTGAATTAGAACCCTTTGTAACCCATTTGAAGTATAATTTGCCATAGGGCTGGGCGATATGGCCTTTTATTAATATCTCAATATTTTTGGGCCATGTCACGATACACAATATATATCTCGATATTTTGCCTTAGCCTTGAATGAACACTTGATGCATATAATCACAGCAGTATGATGATTCTATGTGTCTCCATTAAAACATTCTTGTTCATACTGCATTAATATATGCTCATTTTAAACTTTCATGCAGAGAGGGAAATCACAACTAAGTCAATTTACCAAAACTGTATTTATTAAACAGATATTAAGCAGTGGCACAAACATTCATGTCATTTCCAAAACAGAAAGTGCAAGATTGTCAGAGACATTTTAAACAAGCTATTAGTGCACTTTTGTGCATGATGTCACTAAGATGACATATCAAAACAACACTAAATTAAAGTGCACTTTTTGTACAGAACGCCACTACAATAGTTAAAAACAAATAAAGTGCACTTTTGTGCATGATGTCACACAAGATATTTCAAAAACTGTCAAATAAAAATGAGCTGCATAATAGGAAATCAAATAGTATACAGTATGTCCTTCGTTCTGTGGTAGGTTCCTGCGGACGTTATCTTCTTCTGTTGTTGATTTTTTTTTCATACGGTGTTGATCTGGAAATGGTTGCTTCTGCATTTTGTGGGTGTGGCACCGAACGGAGATGTTGACATGCAGTTTCAAGCACTCTTCATTCTCTAGCGGGTGACTTTTCAAATGATGCTACAAATTAGCAGTGCTGCTACTTTTTGTAGCAACGCTTTTGCCGCATAAATGTTCAACATATTCCCGCTTGAAGCCAAACCACCGCCAGACGATGCACCCTGTGCTGTTTTTCTTGGGAATTAATTCTTCCTCCATTTGTTACCAGATTCGCAACTTCTTTCTCTTGTATTACCACTCGCAACGCACCGTTAGCATCACAGCTAATGTTACCCACTCTCTGCTCGGGGAGGGCGTGTGACGTTGCACACGTAACGTATGTAAGAAGGTGTGCTTGTTTATGTCTCTGTGAGAAGGAGAGACAAGAAAGAGGGAGAAACGCCTGTAGTGTAATGCCCGCAGCTAAAAGCAACTGTGTGAGAACATATACTCGAATATCACGATATAGTCATTTTCTATATTGCTCAGAGACAAACCTGCGATATATCGATATATCGCCCAGCACTAATTTACCAAATAATATATTTTCTGATCTATATTGTTATTGCAGGAGGCTGCAAAACAATTAAGCTCCCGTATAATTTATGCAAATCTTTCTTCCAGTGGCGGAGAATCTAAAAAAGCTGTTGCTGTTTTGGGCAGATGACACCTACTTTGTAATGCTTATTACCACCATCTACAGGACTGGAGTGGAGCAGAATCACAAATCGCAGATTGAACATAACACTTCATACCTGTATGTTCCCCTTTTTGACAGTTTATCCGAGAAGTTGCAGATGGTGAAACCGACCAGCCCTCATCTTGATAAGGTATCGTTTGTAACCACAAACACCATTACCATTTTTTTTTTAAATTCACAACTCCCTTCCTTTGTGTTGTGTTTGCTAATTTATTTTTACACATCATTTCCTACAAGATTAAGGGAATGCGTTCACCTTAGGGCTAAAAAAAAACTGGGCCTTGCATCCCCTCAGGCTGTGACACTGTAGTGAAAACTCCCTCCCTGATTTTTTCAAGAGGGGGTCAACTTTGAGGCTTTTGATGTTTTCTGTATTAGCCTATAAATAGACTCGATCATGCACTTAAAGACGTCTATACTGTCCAGTGTAAAAATCATGCCATAGCTTTTTACCATGCAAATATCCACACTAACAGTACAATATCTAATTTGTCATTTCATAATATATTTGGTAGGGTTTTTTGTCTTATAAACTCATTACTACATTTTGGTTGTAGTTGTTGAATGCCCATTAAGTTTTACCACAGGATGGACAGGGATGAGACGTGTTTGTGTTTGTTTGTTTGTGTGTGTGTGTGTGTGTGTGCGTGTGCGCATGCGTGCGTGCGTGTGTGTAAATAACGCCATTGTTGTCTGTTTTCCCCATGTTTCCTTTCCCCGCATTGGATCTCAGTAACCCCCTCCCCTCCCTCAAGTAACCTCCCACAACACACACTCACTGGACCACTCCTGTTGCTCTTTTCATGTAAATGAGAAGGCTGTTTTTCTGTTGTTATACCAAATGACAAGGAAGTGTGTAACCTTAACACTTCAACACAAAACCACCAAATATCTGCAAAGTGCCCCTTTAATGCTGCAAGGAAGTTTAGTGGGTGGGAGCGGGGGGCATAGCCTTCGGCAGATGAAGGGAGGTGCCGACTGGAGTTGTGGTTTTTAACATGGTCGTTGACTAAGTCATCAACTGGTGCGTCTTTTATTTAACGTCATAATCGCTTTTTTCTCTGCTCTACCTGAATTTTAAAAAAGTGTTTTATTTTGTAACTCTGTATGTCAGTCTGAAAGACACAATCTACTGACGGACCACTTGCTCAAAAATGAATACCTCAACACTAAAGTCAAGAGATAATTATTGCTTTGAGGAGGATTCATTCTGAATATCATTCAACAAAATGTCTAACTTAATGAGATTTAAGTTGTAATGTTGAGGAAAATGTAGAAAATCAGTCAGGCATTGCAAGATAATAATTTATAATTGGGGGGTAATTCATTTATAATATTCCTAGCATCTTGTAACTTGGCAATAATATATTTTTATAATTTACAAGAATAAGTATTCATTTTGCAAGAATAAAGTTGTAATATTATAAGACAAAAAGTCAGAATTTTAGGAGAAAATCATGTAGTTTTAAAATGTAACAAATTTGAGAAAAATTGTCATTTAAAAAGAGTTGTTTTGTCACACGAAATAGTAATGCAATACATTTTTAATATTACAAAATCCAACAACATCCTCGGCTTTGTGCCGAGGATGTTGTTGTGGCTTGTGCAGCCCTTTGAGACACTTGTGATTTAGGGCTATATAAATAAAGATTGATTGATTGAAAAAAAGTAAAACAACATTTCTTTGAAATTGTAGTTGTAATACTGTGACTTTGCCAAAAGAAAGTTAATTTCATTGTATGTAGGAAAGTCAGAAATTAGAAGGAAATAATAGTTATAGTAATAATATTACAAGGAACAAAATACAGGACTAATATAGTCATATTATAATTTACAAGAATAAACTCATAAAATGACATAACATTCTGAGAAAAAATATACATTTTGTGGAATATAATATAACGTTTCTGCTAACGCTACAAAAATAAAGTCAATAAGTTAAAATATAATTTTTGGGAGAAAACAACATAATTTTGAGTGAATAAATGTTGTGTGAATAAATCTAAATTTCTTTTATTGTCAGAGTATTTTAACGATGACGTTTGAAGTGGTTGGAAGTCTTTCAGAGGATGCCCTAAATGTTTTCATTCAGGTACAAACACACGTTCTGATCCTCTACTTTGCATCCCTGCTCCCACTCCCAATTATCTCCCTTACAATGCATCCCTTTGAGAAGTAAAGCCTCTCTTCTTTTTTTTCCCCTTCACACATTTTGCAGGATCTCCTTTGGGAAAAGACGCTGAAAAACAAAGAGGGGCAACCCATGACTGTCATCCGCTTAAAGGTACAGCAAAGCACAATGGTGGCCTCGGTGGATGCGGTCATCAATAACCCCGCTGCCTTGTTATCCGCATTCAGCTCTTTTAGTGTGGTGTAATCTGTCACTAGCAACATGTGATGTGCGTGTTTTCAGGGAATAGTGGCGCTGGCGGCTAAAGCCCACCAAGTCATGCTGCAGGGGGTCCACGAGCTGTATGAGCTCAATGAGACACCCCAGCTTTGGGGGGAGCACCTGCGGGTCAGCCGACTGGTCTTTATAGGTAAACCACACTCTCTTATTTTCACACCTTACCTTCATTTTCTTGTATTAAAAGTCACACTGTCTGTGTGCTAATGTTCACTTAATGCAAGTAATGTGTAACATGTTCACTGCAGCAGGACACTTTGTAACCAACAACTTGTCACCACACACTGACTCTTATCCAAACATCCTAACAATTAAAATAAATACTCCTTTATGAAAAATATTTACCGTATTTTCCGGAGTATAAGTCGCTCCGGAGTATAAGTCGCACCGGCCCAAAATGCATAATAAAGAAGGAAAAAAACATATATAAGTCGCACTGGAGTATAAGTCGCATTTTTTGGGTTTATTTGATAAAACCCAACACCAAGAATAGACATTTGAAAGGCAATTTAAAATAAATAAAGAATAGTGAACAACAGGCTGAATAAGTGTATGTTATATGAGGCATAAATAACCAACTGAGAACGTGCCTGGTATGTTAACGTAACATATTATGGCAAGAGTCATTCAAATAACTATAACATATAGAACATGCTATACGTTTACCAAACAATCAGTCACTCCTAATCGCTAAATCCGATGAAATCTTATACGTCTCGTCCAGGGGTCGGCAACCTTTACCACTCAAAGAGCCTTTTTGACCAGTTTCACAAATTTAAGAAAACAATGGGAGCCACAAAAATCTTTTGAAATTTAAAATGAAATAACACTGCATACAAAGTTTTTTTTTTTGCTTTGTGTTATGTATAAACCAAGGGTCTCAGACACGCGGCCCACACCTTAATATGAAAATTTAATGATAATGCGGCCCGCGAGTTTTATATGAATGGCGCATGACAACGTCATACTTTTCAACCCTCCCGATTTTTCCGGCAGTCTACGAATTTCAGGGCAACTATTCTCTCGAACGTACCGTGATGGTACAGCATTTAGCGTCCACTACAACCAGCGTGCTGGCCTATCCTCACGTTGTATGGGGCTTTTGCTTGCTCACGTAAGGGACAGCAAAGCATACTTGGTCAACAACCACACAGGTTACACTGACGGTGGCGGTATAAAATTTTTTAACACTCTTACTAATAATGCGCCACACTGTGAACCCACATCAAACAAGAATGACAAACACATTTCGGGAGAACATCTGCACCGTAACACAACATAAACACAACAGAACAAATACCCAGAATCCCATGCTGCCCTAACTCTTCCGGGCTACATTATACACCCCCGCTACCAAACCCTGCCCACCTCAATCGACGCACGGAGGCGGGGGGGGGGTTGATGTGTGGGGGAGCAGGGTTGGGGTGGGGGCGGGGTTTGGTGGTAGCAGGGGTGTATAATGTAGCCCGGATGAGTCAGGGCTGCATGGGATTCTGGGTATTTGTTCTGTTGTGTTTATGCTGTGTTAAGGTGCAGATGTTCTCCCGAAATGTGTTTGTCATTCTTGTTTGGTTTTGGTTCAAAGTGTGGCGCATTATTAGTAAGAGTCTTAAAGTTGTTTTATATGGTCACCGTCAGTGTAACCTGTGTGGCTGTTGACCAAGTATGCATTGCTGTCACTTACGTGTGCAAGCAGAAGATGCATACAACAAAAGACTGGGCTGGCACGCTATTTGTACAGATTGTAGAGGGTGCTAAATGCTGTACCATCATGGCACGTCCTTATTATTATTGTTCGGGTGAAAATCGGAGAATATTAATCCCGGGATTTTTATGCGAGAGGCACTGAAATCCGGAAATCTCCCGGGAAAATCTGGAGGGTCGGCAAGTATGCAGCTGAGCCGCATCAGAGTGATCAAAGAGCCGCATGCGGCTCCGGAGCCGCGGGTTGCCAACCCCTGGTCTAGTCTCTTACGTGAATGAGCTAAATAATATTATTTGATATTTTACGGTAATGTGTTAATAATTTCACACATAAGTCGCTCCTGAGTATAAGTCGCACCCCCTAACTATGAAAAAAACTGCGACTTATAGTCCGAAAAATACGGTAGGTTTATAGTTTTGCGTGATATATGACAGTGATCACCACAGGCAGGCACACATCTACAGTAGCGGTGTCATGATTCATTGCTATATCGATTTATATTCTTAAGATTCATCTACTTCGATCTGTGCTCAGCAAGTTGACCTTCCGGAAGATTGGTATCGTTTGGATCAAACATCGTTTAAAAGGCAATATATCGATGTTATTGATACCAACTAAAAGGAAACATTGGATTAAGAACAGCAGACTTTATGTGAAGTTTAGCACTTTTATTAATAAGAACGTTAAACGTTACTCAAGTCTGTCTGCTTGACGCCTTTAGTCTTTAAAACAAGAAAAACGGTTACCTACGGTGGCCGAGAAAATTCACAAAAAATGCAAATGCCGCAAGAAAATATCATAAAGCAACAACTTTCAGTTACAGCACCATTGTAAAAGCCACAACAAATACAAACGCCACAACACAATGTGGGGACGGCGTGGCGCAGTTGGGCCGTGCCAGCAACCTGAGGGTTCAAGGTCATTTCTGAATGTCAAAACCCAGAGACTCAAATATGTGCTGTTTTTTTATTTGTACATTAAACACAGTTGTAACTCAATAGGTATGGATTCCTATAAGTCCAGTTGCACTTCAGAATGTCACAGAATTCACGTTTCCCTCAATGAACCACAACTCCCCAGTGCCGGCAGCACTCAAGCAGCCCCAGACCATGACGCTCTCACCACCATGCTTGACACATTTATCTATTCCTCGATTTATTTTCAGTGGATAGTGAACCTATACCTCTATACAAGCTGTGCACAGACTACTCTAAAGTATGTCCAAGTTTAGTTGATATAGTATTGTCTCCTCAATCAATGTCAATCAATGTTTATTTATATATCCCTAAATCACAAGTGTCTCAAAGGGCTGCACAAGCCACAACGACATCCTCGGTACAGAGCCCACATAAGGGCAAGGATAACTCACCCCAGTGGGACGTCGGTGTGAATGACTATGAGAAACCTTGGAGAGGACCGCATATGTGGGTAACCCCCCCCCCCCTCTAGGGGAGACCGAAAGCAATGGATTTCGTGACTGAAAGCAATAGATGTCGAGTGGGTCTGACATAATATTGTGAAAGTCCAATCCATAGTGGATCTAACATATTAGTGAAAGTCCAGTCCATAGTGGATCCAACATAACAGCGAGAGTCCAGTCCATAGTGGGGCCAGCAGGAAACCATCCCGAGCGGAGACGGGTCAGCAGCGCAGAGATGTCCCCAACCGATGCACAGGCGAGCGGTCCACCCCGGGTCCCGACTCTGGACAGCCAGCACTTCATCCATGGTCACAGGACCTGTGCCCCCCCCCCTCCACAAGCGAGAGGGGGGCAGAAGAGAAAAGAAAAGAAACTGGTCTAAAAAGGGGGTCTATTTAAAGGCTAGAGTATACAAATGAGTTTTTAGATGGGACTTAAATGCTTGTACTGACAGGATAGACTGTAAAATGTTTGCTGAAATGTGAAAAGTGCGAAATATTTTCTTCTTCCTGTTGGGGGCGTAACAGAAAATATTTGAGAAGCAATGTTTTAGTACAACTTCTGTCTCTGTTGTATCCCCGCAGGAAGGAACTTGGACAAGGATATTCTGCAACAACATTTCATCTCCACGGTGGTACAAAGAGATAAATAACCAGAAGAAGATACGGTCTAAACAGAAGAGCAGATCTTCGGGCTCGGTCTGTTATTTCCTCAAGATGATGAAGCACATGCACGAGAGGTTAGCTGATGTTAACGAGAATAGGAGGCGTGTGGTTTTCTATTTATAATGGTTTCTATAAACAATACCAATTATGTACTTTGTTACAAGTGAGTAGTGCATTATTGCTGTCCAATGAAAACCATATAAAGTATCTCCCTTTTGTGTTTTTTTCCTTTATAGCTGAAACATGAAGAACATATGTGTATGCTTTTCCATTAAATACAACACAAACTTACAAATATGGGGCAAAAAAAATTGCTTTTCATTGGCGGAAACAGTTGTCCAATTAAAGCCTACATCTCCACATGAGTTTTTCTATGTTAGATCCAAAATATGAATAAATATGACCTGTTTTTCAGATGAAGACTTTCAACATTTGGAGAGAACATGTTTTCATTGACACCTTTGAAAAACATGAGGGGTGTAACGGTACGTGTATTTGTATCGAACCGTTTCGGTACAGGGTGTTCCGGTTCGGTTCGGAGGTGTACCGAATGAGTTTCCACACGGACATATTAAGTAGCGTACCGCACGTTGTGTAACCAATGAACACCGAGGCACAACACACGGCATGCTAGCAGCTAACAGGCTACAATAGACTGACCATACGTCCTCTTTTCACCGGACATGTCCTCTTGCGGAGCTGTCAGGGCGGGGTTTCTTAAATGCCTCAAATGTCCGGCATTTTGAGTTAGGGTTGCGTGTATTTTCAATGTACGTTCAGGGTTAAGAAGGGGTTAAAAACAAAACAAATTGTGCACATGGCAGCATTGGTGAGGGAGGGGCAGAGACAGAGAGAACGAGAGAGTTATGATAAACGCGCCTGCGTCGCCAGGCTCTGCTTTTTATCCATAGATTTATCAGATTTAATTTTTTATCATCTATAGCAGGGGTGTCAAAAGTGTGCCCCGGAGGCCATTTGCGGCCCACAGCTACTGTTTTAAAGGCCCACTGTCAGGCTTGGTAAAAAGGATAGGACTCAGATGCAGAGTAGGGAACTTAGACAGGCTTTTATTTTGACAGCTTCCTTTCACCTCCAAAGTCAAGGAATTACAATATCTATATTAACCAAAAAACTAATCGGCGAAAAAGGTTCCAAAAAATAGGAACAACCGAAAATCACTCCGAACGGACGAAAACACAAAAGCAAAGAACTATAATTGGCGCCGTATATGCTATAAAATGTATTAACAAAAAAACGCTCCAACAGGAGGAAGAAACAACAGCTATGAAAAATTCTACACTATCTAATCTAATAAAGTTTAACAAAAATTGTCACTCAAAAATTTGAGGAAAGAATGAAAAATAACTGATAACTAGTGATGGGTCCGGCAACACCGATGCATCGGCGCATGCGTCGAGCTCATAGAGCGAAACCCTGTGTCGGTGCGCGTACCGCTTTTAGAAAGTCACGTGACCGATCATGAGCTGTTTTGGTCACGTGACCGATTCGCGAACTGTGTCGCACTGACGCCTCCTCTGTGCCCTGTGAGCGGGTCTTTTCTACAGCCGGAGAAATAATAACTAAGAAGAGAAAGCGTCTAAAATTGAATACGTTAGAAAAACTGTTTTTTTTTTAAATAAAAATGTGTAAAAAAAAAAAAAAAAAATTCCAGGTCCACAAGCATCCTCATCCACAACACGTTCTCTTAGATTTCTATGTTATGATACATGTTCACAACATTATTTATTGACTGTATTTAAAAAAGACAAAAAATATATTTTTATTTAAATTAAGTTATTAAATCATTCTAAATGAAATACAATGACTTGGTTTATATTATTGTATATACTAGGTCAGTGGTTCTCAACCTTTTTTCAGCAATGTACCCCCTGTGAATTTTTTTTAAATTCAAGTACCCCCTAATCAGAGCACAGCATTTTTGGTTGAAAAAAAAAAAAGATAAAGAAATAAAATACAGCACTATGTCATCAGTTTCTGATTTATTAGATTGTATAACAGTGCAAAATATTGCTCATTTGTAGTCGTCTTTCTTGAACTATTTGGAAAAAAAGATAAACATAACTAAAAACTTGTTGAAAAATAAACAAGTGATTCAATTATAAATAAAGATTTTTACACATAGAAGTAATCATCAACTTAAAGTGCCCTCTTTGGGGATTGTAATAGAGATCCATCTGGATTCATGAACTTAATTCTAAACATTTCTTCACAAAAAAAAAATCTTTAACATCAATATTTATGGAACATGTCCACAAAAAATCTAGCTGTCAACACTGAATATTGCATTGTTGCATTTCTTTTCACAGTTCTTTTTGACAGACATTTCAGTGACAAACCTGAGCTTGTGCTTCACTGAGTTTATGAACTTACATTCATATTTTGTTGAAGTATTATTCAATAAATATATTTATAAAGGATTTCTGAATTGTTGTTATTTTTAGAATATTTAAAAAAAATCTCACGTACCCCTTGGCATACCTTCAAGTACCCCCAGGGGTACGCGTACCCCCATTTGAGAACCACTGTACTAGGTCATAAAATCAGTGCCAGTTGAGTCGGTCCATAGGTTGCCTGTAGGGATTTTTAATGTCCAGCAGATGTCAGTATTTAGTGACACAGTATCGACACAGTATAAATACAGTTTTGCAATGTGTCGAAACGCTTCATGACGCCTCATCAACCCATCACTACTGATAACTCACCACTTCGGCTGAATAAACTAAATAACAAAAAATCACTCTGCTGAGAAGGAAGAAAGGAAAACTCAAAATAGCAACGAAGGGATTCAGGATCAAGGAACATAAGCACGAGGCAAGGCATGGACATGGACATGGATGCTAGAGAGCACGAATAAACGAGACAATCTGGCACAGAACAAAGGGAGGAGTGGGCTTATAAGACACATGAGGGTAATAGGGAACAGGTGGAAACAATCAGGGAACCGGGATGACGTCAGACTGATGACACAAAAGGAAGGGCAAGTGACCTGAAACGAGAGGAGAGTTACTTTTCAAACTAAAACATGCAAATCACAAGACAGAAAAAAACAAGACAAGACATCCCTCACCACGATGTGACACCCATGGCACATTCTAAAAATATTATTAAAATAAACAAAAACATAACAAAAGTGAAATAAAAAAGCTTAAAGGTTAAATGTAATTTAGAAAAAGTTGCAATGTTGACTAATAAAACAAAGCTGTTTTTTTTTTCTTTCAAACTGTCATTGCTCAAAACATTATATTGAATCAAAATCAATGTTATTATGAATTATTGACCTATCCAAGGTTCCGATTACTTCACATCAAATATTCCACTAAGAAAAATATTTTTGGTGGAAAAGTTTGCAAATTTGGTTAATAAATAACCCAAAAATTTATATTTTGTTGTTTTCTTACTGTACCAAAAATGAACCGAACCGTGACCTCTAAACCGAGGTACGTACCGAACCGAAATTTTTGTGTACCGTTACACCCTTAAAAAACATATCTCCAAATTGTGTCGGTTTGCTTTATTTTTTTAACAGAAAAAACATTTAGTCAGTGTCTTGCATGGATGAAATTGAAAACTGAACAGAAAATGTGTAAATACAGTATATGTATTTTATCAGGTAATTCATTAACATACAGCCAATTTTATCAAAGCATAGTTTCTACATATTTCAGGTAAAATGATGAAGGGGGTTTATACAATTTGGAGATATACTTGCTTTTCATTGGACACATACACTATTTCTTGCTTTAGAAATCATGTTTTTTTATTTTATTTTACTAATTCATCTAGTCAAATTTCCGCTTTATTGTATAATTCTCACAGCCACAAGTGTCAGATTAAAGATAATACTTTGATTTGATGAGGCATTTACTTGTTTTATATACAAACACAATTTTAAAGCACACGTTCACATATTTGGTGCACTTTGCAAAGTGGTTGTAAAGTTCTTGTTTTCCCTTTATTTAAGAACATTGCATGAAGAAAAATGATTACCAAGTCTTAAATGTGAGGTGCTGACGTCAGGTTCAATTAAATCTGTGCACGGTTTTATATCATATTTTCTGCCATCTTGAGTGGTGCTGTCATGTGAGGACCATTACGCACACACACGGCTGTGAGTCAGGTGAGGAAATGGGTGGAGTTTTCCCAGCTCCTCTCATTTGCAATGGAGATTTTTTTTTTTTTTTTTTTTTTGCACATATCCGCTCTCAGCCTGCCTTTGCTTTGAGGATGGTTCAGCTTTATTCAAGCCGGGTCATAAATCCGAGCCTTGCCCACGTAGGAGCGCCGAGCAGCACCGTGCAGCTGGGCCGTTTCCTACTCGATTCTGATGCTGATTGGCCTCGTTAAGAGCGCCATCGGCTCTTTTCTGCGCTGCCTGCGGGGTGTCCTACCACGGCCATTTTCATGGTCACGCCCTCCTGCGGGCATCCAGAGGTGGCAAACTAAACGAACCCGCGGGGGGCACAAGATGGAAACACTTGCTTATCACGAGTTAGGTGTGGTGTTACATTTCTGCCTTAGCACATCCCGCTCCCCCAAGATTGTGCTGCTTTATTGTTTTCTTTTTAACAACAATGTTTTAAATTTAAAACGTTAAAAAACAGTTGGTCACAAATTTATTTTTAACTTCATGCTGAAATATTTAGTTTGATAAATATTTGTTTTTGTTTATCAAACTAAATATAATTTTTTACCATATATATACATGGTTAAAAAAAGTTATCAAACTAAATTATATATATATATACACATACACAAAACTACAGTGCAGAATTGTATGTCTTTCATGCATTATACTGTACATCATTATTGTAGTTTATGCCATTAATGAGCATATAATATATAGTATTAGCATTGATATTAAATCAAGTGCATTTGTATCAATCATATTTAAATTAATTATTTATAATTAATAACTTAATTGATAGATACATACAGTTAAAAGTATGGAAACACCAGTCTATGTATTTGTTTCATTTAAATATTTAGATAGATTGTATTTATGTTGTTCAATAAATGTTTGTAGCACGTAATATAGTGCAGAGCCTATATTTATATATATATATATATATATATATATATATATATATATATATATATATATATATATATATATATATATATATATATATATATATACAAAACCACAGTGCAGAATTGTATGTCTTTCATGCATTTTACTGTACATCATCACTGTAGCCTATGCCATTAATTAGCATATAATATAAAGTATTAGCAATGATATTTAATCAAGCGCATTTGTATCAATTATATTTAAATGTATTCTCTATAATGAATAACTTAATTGATAGATACATGCAGTTAAGTATGGAAACACCAGTCTATGTATTTGTTTCATTTAAATATTTAGATAGTATTTATGTTGTTCGATAAATGTTTGTAGCAAGTAATTTGTGTTTTATATTGCATTATATATATATATATATATATATATATATATATAGATAGATAGATAGATTGTGTGTGTGTGTGTGTGTGTGTGTGTGTGTGTGTGTGTGTGTGTGTGTGTGTGTGTGTGTGTGTGTGTTTGTAATATATACACATTTATAAATGACTGTGATACTAATAACACATTTAAATTCACATAAGCCATTGTAGATTTAGGGAAACAGTAACATAAATATACACCAGTGTGTATTACATGTATTTACATTTATCTGATACAGATTATATTTTGAATAATAAAAGTTGTGTTTTCTATTTTTAATTGAATATTTTAGAAATTTTTATTTAGAATATATATAATGCAACTAAACAATAACTACTGCGTATACCACTACTACTAATAGCAGTGATAATAATAAAGCATATACAAATAAGTCAAAGTGTAAGCTAATAAAGGGAAGCATCACATGAATTTATATTTTCCCAAAATAAATAATGATTGATTAATCCAGGCTTTATTGTATATTTTCAATAAAAAATAGTCTTGATACAGTGCACATCAAATATATTAAATAAAATGATAAAAAATTACTGTGTCTGTGTATAGAATACTAAACGTGCAAATTCAAACAAGCAAAATAAATCAGTAAGCTTATGGAAGGTAAGCATATGTCAATATTAACTGATCGTGATAAACAAAAGTTCAAAGCTATAACTTCACAATAAAAGCTTTATCCGCCATGCATACAAATGTAAATATTACCAGATCATGATCAATAAAAGTTAAAAGCAATAAAAGCCTATTCGCCATGCATACAAATGTAAATATTACCTGATCATGATCAATAAAATTTAAAAGCTACAACTTCACAATAAAAGCTTATCCGCTATGCATACAAATATAAATATTAACTGATCATGATCAATAAAAGTTAAAAGCTATAACTTCACAATAAAAGCTTATCCGCTATGCATACAAATATAAATATTAACTGATCATGATCAATAAAAGTTAAAAGCTATAACTTCACAATAAAAGCTTATCCGCTATGCATACAAATATAAATATTACCTGATCATGATCAATAAAAGTTAAAAGCAACAAAACCTTATTCGCTATACATACAAATGTAAATAATACCTGATCATGATTAATAAAAGTTACAAGCCACAACTTCACAATAAAAGCTTTATCCGCCTTGCATACAAATGTAAATAATACCTGATCATGATTAATAAAAGTTAAAAGCTACAACGTCACAATAAAAGCTTTATCCGCCATGCATACAAATGTAAATATTACCTGATCACGATCAATACAATTTAAAAGATAACTTCACAATAAAAGCTTTATCCACCATGCATACACATGTAAAAAATACCTGATCATGATTAATAAAAGTTGAAAGCTATAACTTCACAATAAAAACTTATCCGCTATACATACAAATGTAAATATTAACTGATCAAGATCAATAAAAATTAAAAGCTATAACTTCACAATAAAAGCTTTATCCGCCATGCATACAATATGTAAATAATACCTGATCATGATCAATAAAAGTTAAAAGCAACAAAACCTTATCCGCTACACATACAAATGTAAATATTAACTGATCATGATCAATAAAAGTTAAAAGCTATAACTTCACAATAAAAGCTTTATCCGCCATGCACACACATGTAAATAATACCTGATCATGATTAAAAAAAGTTAAAAGTTATAACTTCACTATAAAAACGTATTCGCTACACATACAAATGTAAATATTAACTGATCATGATCAATACAATTTAAAAGATAACTTCACAATAAAAGCTTTATCCGCTATGCATACACATGTAAATAATACCTGATCATGATTAATAAAAGTTAGAAGCTATAGCTTCACAATAAAAACTTATCCGCTATACATACAAATGTAAATATTAACTGATCATGATCAATAAAAGTTAAAAGCTATAACTTCACAATAAAAGCTTTATATCCGCCATGCATACAATGTAAATATTAACTGATCATGATCAATAAAAATTAAAAGCTATAACTTCACAATAAAAGCTTTATCCGCCATGCATACGATCGTAAATAATACCTGATCATGATTAATAAAAGTTTAAAGTTATAACTTCACTATTAAAATGTATTCGCTACACATACAAATGTAAATATTAACTGATCATGATCAATACAATTTAAAAGATAACTTCACAATAAAAGCTTTATCCGCCATGCACACTCATGTAAATAATACCTGATCATGATTAATAAAAGTTAAAAGCTATAACTTCACAATAAAAGCTTTATCCGCCATGCACACACATGTAAATCATACCTGATCATGATTAATAAAAGTTAAAAGCTATAACTTCACAATAAAAGCTTTATCCGCCATGCATACAAATGTAAATATTAACTAACTTTTGCATGCAAAGTTTGGCCCCCCCGCCTCCCGCGGTGACGGTCCCTCCTGATTGGCCCAGAGGACCCCCGGGGAGGGAGTTCATCCTGCTGGGCAAAAGCCTTCCAGCGTATAAAAACTTGTCCCTTCTGGTCACTGCCAGCTCAACAAGAAGGCGGAAGCCCGACAAGAAGGACAACCACATGCACTTTGAACTCTCTTTTTCCTTTGCGTTGTTGACATTTTGGAGCCATGACACTCTCCAGTGACTACGAAGCGTCCCTGGGGGAGATCGACATCGTCGGCGAGGATGATCCGAGCTCCGGGGCGGAGTTCGACTCCTCGGGTGCGGACTCCTGCGCGGAGAGCGAGGGCGCGGACACACCGACCCCCTCATCCCCCTCACCGTCGTCCTCCTGCGGGAAGGCTGCGGTGAAGCCGCCGTACTCCTACATCGCGCTCATCACCATGGCCATCCTTCAGAGCCCCATGAAGAAGCTCACCCTCAGCGGCATCTGCGACTTCATCAGCAACAAGTTCCCCTACTACCGGGACAAGTTCCCCGCCTGGCAGAACTCCATCCGGCACAACCTGTCCCTCAACGACTGCTTCATCAAGATCCCGCGGGAGCCCGGGAACCCCGGGAAGGGCAACTACTGGTCCCTGGACCCGGCTTCGGAGGACATGTTCGACAACGGCAGCTTCCTCCGTCGCAGGAAGAGGTTCAAGAGGACCCCAGCGGACTTCGGGAAGGATGGACTCGTCTTCTACGCCAACTACTGCCGACATTTCGGCCAGCCGTACCCGCTGCCCGTGCAGGTGGTTCCCGCGCAGGACGGCGTCATGAGGTCCTACTTTGTGAAGCGCGCTGGAGCCAAAGACTTGAGCGGCACAGAAGCGACGAGCCGCGCTGCACAATCCAAATGCTCCTTCAGCATCGACTCCATCATGAGCACGCCGGCTCTCCCCCACCGCAACGCCGTGCGTTACCCACACTTCATGTCCAACCCTGCGGCCTGCCTGGTTCCTGCACCCCTGCAGAGTCCCGCCACTCCGTTTGGGCCTTCCTCCGTTCTGAGCGGTGACCATGTCACACGTCCATACCCACACTGCTGACATGTGTTATGTGCTGCCATGTTGTCACATGCACCATGTTACTTTGGCTCGTTTCTTAAAGAAATATAACTGTACAGGCTGCATGATATTCGTGTAAGAGTGTGGAAGGAAGCCGTGTAAATAAGATTTCATGTAATATATGAGTGGGAGTAGCGCAATGCTGCAATAGGCTTCACGATGAATGTTTTTATTAATAAATAAATGTTACAAATTGTAAAAAAAACAAAAAACATGAGATTTGATCTTTCATCTGTTTCCGTCCATCCTGTCTGTCTGTCTGTATCTATCTATCTATCTATATCTATCTATCTATCTATCTATCTATCTATCTATCTATCTATCTATCTATCTATCTATCTGTCTATCTGTCTGTCTGTCTGTCTGTCTGTCTGTCTGTCTGTCTGTCTGTCTGTCTGTCTGTCTGTCTGTCTGTCTGTCTGTGTCTGTCTGTCCTGTCTGTCCATCTATCCGTTATCTGTCTCTATCTATCTATCTATCTATCTATCTATCTATCTATCTATCTATCTATCTATCTATCTATCATCTGTCTGTGTCTGTGTGTCTGTCTGTCTGTCCTATCTGTCTGTCCTATCTATCTATCTGTCTATCTATCTATCTATCTATCTATCTATCTATCTATCTATCTATCTATCTATCTATCTATCTATCTATCATCTGTCTGTGTGTCTGTCTGTCTGTCTGTCCTATCTATCTATCTGTCTGTTTGTCTATCTATTTATCTATCTGTCTGTCTGTGTGTCTGTCCATCCTGTCTGTATGTCTGTCTGTCTTGTCTGTCTGTCCATCCTAGCTATCTATCTATCAATCTATCTATCTGTCTGTCAGTCAGTCTGTCCTATCTGGCTGTCCTATCTATCTATCTGTCTGTCTGTCTGTCTGTCTGTCTGTCTCTATTTATCTGTCTGTCTGTCTGTGTGTCTGTCCATCCTGTCTGTATGTCTGTCTGTCTTGTCTGTCTGTCCATCCTATCTATCTATCTATCTATCTATCTATCTATCTATCTATCTATCTATCTATCTATCTATCTATCTATCTATCTATCTGTCTGTCTGTCTGTCTGTCTGTCTGTCTGTCTGAGTGTCTCTGTGTCTGTCTATCTGTCTATCCATCTATCTATCTGTCTATCTGTCCATCCTATCCATCTGTCTGTCTGTCTGTCTATCTATCTGTCTGTCTGTCTGTCTGTCTGTCTGAGTGTCTGTGTGTCTGTCCATCCTGTCTGTATGTTTGTCTGTCTTGTCTGTCTGTCCATCCTATCTATCTATCTATCTATCTATCTGTCTATCTGTCTGTCTGTCTGTCTGTCTGAGTGTCTGTGTGTCTGTCCATCCTGTCTGTCTGTCTGTCTGTCTGAGTGTCTGTGTGTCTGTCTATCTGTCTATCCATCTATCTATCTGTCTATCTGTCCATCCTATCCATCTGTCTGTCTGTCTGTCTGTCTGTCTGTCTATCTGTCTGTCTGAGTGTCTGTGTGTCTGTCCATCCTGTCTGTATGTTTGTCTTGTCTGTCTGTCCATCCTATCTATCTATCTATCTATCTATCTATCTATCTATCTATCTATCTATCTATCTATCTATCTATCTATCTATCTATCTATCTATCTATCTATCATCTGTCTGTGTGTCTGTCTGTCTGTCTGTCTGTCTGTCCTATCTGTCTGTCCTATCTATCTATCTGTCTGTCTGTCTGTCTATCTATTTATCTATCTGTCTGTCTGTGTGTCTGTCCATCCTGTCTGTATGTCTGTCTGTCCATCCTAGCTATCTATCTATCAATCTATCTATCTGTCTGTCAGTCTGTCTGTCCTATCTGGCTGTCCTATCTATCTGTCTGTCTGTCTGTCTGTCTGTCTGTCTGTCTCTATTTATCTGTCTGTCTGTCTGAGTGTCTGTGTGTCTGTCCATCCTGTCTGTATGTCTGTCTGTCTATCTGTATCTATCTATCTATCTATCTATCTATCTATCTATCTATCTATCTATCTATCTATCTATCTATCTATCTATCTATCTATCTATCTGTCTGTCTGTCTGTCTGTCTGTCTGTCTGTCTGTCTGTGTCTGTCTGTCCTGTCTGTCCATCTATCCGTTATCTGTCTCTATCTATCTATCTATCTATCTATCTATCTATCTATCTATCTATCATCTGTCTGTGTCTGTGTGTCTGTCTGTCTGTCCTATCTGTCTGTCCTATCTATCTATCTGTCTATCTATCTATCTATCTATCTATCTATCTATCTATCTATCTATCTATCTATCTATCTATCTATCTATCTATCTATCTATCTATCTATCTATCTATCTATCTATCTATCTATCTATCTATCTATCTATCATCTGTCTGTGTGTCTGTCTGTCTGTCTGTCCTATCTATCTATCTGTCTGTTTGTCTATCTATTTATCTATCTGTCTGTCTGTGTGTCTGTCCATCCTGTCTGTATGTCTGTCTGTCTTGTCTGTCTGTCCATCCTAGCTATCTATCTATCAATCTATCTATCTGTCTGTCAGTCAGTCTGTCCTATCTGGCTGTCCTATCTATCTATCTGTCTGTCTGTCTGTCTGTCTGTCTCTAATTTATCTGTCTGTCTCTCTGTGTGTCTGTCCATCCTGTCTGTATGTCTGTCTGTCTTGTCTGTCTGTCCATCCTATCTATCTATCTATCTATCTATCTATCTATCTATCTATCTATCTATCTATCTATCTATCTATCTATCTATCTATCTATCTGTCTGTCTGTCTGTCTGTCTGTCTGTCTGTCTGTCTGAGTGTCTCTGTGTCTGTCTATCTGTCTATCCATCTATCTATCTGTCTATCTGTCCATCCTATCCATCTGTCTGTCTGTCTGTCTATCTATCTGTCTGTCTGTCTGTCTGTCTGTCTGAGTGTCTGTGTGTCTGTCCATCCTGTCTGTATGTTTGTCTGTCTTGTCTGTCTGTCCATCCTATCTATCTATCTATCTATCTATCTATCTATCTGTCTATCTGTCTGTCTGTCTGTCTGTCTGTCTGTCTGTCTGTCTGAGTGTCTGTGTGTCTGTCCATCCTGTCTGTCTGTCTGTCTGTCTGTCTGTCTGTCTGAGTGTCTGTGTGTCTGTCTATCTGTCTATCCATCTATCTATCTGTCTATCTGTCCATCCTATCCATCCGTCTGTCTGTCTGTCTGTCTATCTGTCTGTCTGTCTGTCTGAGTGTCTGTGTGTCTGTCCATCCTGTCTGTATGTTTGTCTTGTCTGTCCATCCTATCTATCTATCTATCTATCTATCTATCTATCTATCTATCTATCTATCTATCTATCTATCTATCTATCTATCTATCTATCTATCTATCTATCTATCTATCTATCTATCTATCTATCTATCTATCTATCTATCATCTGTCTGTGTGTCTGTCTGTCTGTCTGTCTGTCTGTCTGTCCTATCTGTCTGTCCTATCTATCTATCTGTCTGTCTGTCTGTCTATCTATTTATCTATCTGTCTGTCTGTGTGTCTGTCCATCCTGTCTGTATGTCTGTCTGTCCATCCTAGCTATCTGTCTATCAATCTATCTATCTGTCTGTCAGTCTGTCTGTCCTATCTGGCTGTCCTATCTATCTATCTGTCTGTCTGTCTGTCTGTCTGTCTGTCTCTATTTATCTGTCTGTCTGTCTGAGTGTCTGTGTGTCTGTCCATCCTGTCTGTATGTCTGTCTGTCTTGTCTGTCTGTCCATCCTATCTATCTATCTATCTATCTATCTATCTATCTATCTATCTATCTATCTATCTATCTATCTATCTATCTATCTATCTATCTATCTATCTGTCTGTCTGTCTGTCTGTCTGTCTGTCTGTCTGTCTGTCTGTCTGTCTGTCTGTCTGTCTGAGTGTCTGTGTGTCTGTCTATCTGTCTATCCATCTATCTATCTGTCTATCTGTCCATCCTATCCATCTGTCTGTCTGTCTGTCTATCTATCTGTCTGTCTGTCTGAGTGTCTGTGTGTCTGTCCATCCTGTCTGTATGTTTGTCTGTCTTGTCTGTCTGTCCATCCTATCTATCTATCTATCTATCTATCTATCTATCTATCTATCTATCTATCTATCTATCTATCTATCTATCTATCTATCTATCTATCTATCTATCTATCTGTCTATCTGTCTGTCTGTCTGTCTGTCTGTCTGTCTGAGTGTCTGTGTGTCTGTCCATCCTGTATGTATGTTTGTCTGTCTTGTCTGTCTGTCCATTCTATCTATCTATCTATCTGTCTGTCTGTCTGTCTGTCTGTCTGTCTGTCTGTCTGTCTGTCCGTCCGTCCGTCCGTCCGTCCGTCCGTCCGTCCGTCCGTCCGTCCGTCCGTCCGTCCGTCCGTCCGTCCGTCCGTCCGTCCGTCCGTCTAATTATCTATCCATCTTTGTACATATATCCATCCATCCATCCATTAAAAGTGGTCCCAATATTACTTAATAATTATTGTGTGAATGCTCCAAACTTTGGTCCCCAACCACCGGGGCGCGGCCCGGTACCGATCCGTGGATCGATTGGTATCGGGCCGCACAATAAATAAAAAAATAAAAATAAAAACAATTTTTTATTTTTATAAAATGTTATTTTATTTTATATAGGCCCTGCGATGAGGTGGCGACTTGTCCAGGGTGTACCCCGCCTTCCGCCCGATTGTAGCTGAGATAGGCTCCAGCGTCCCCCGCGACCCCAAAAGGGAATAAGCGGTAGAAAATGGATGGATGGATGGAATTTTTTATTTTTGTTTCTTTAGATTTTTATTAAATCAACATAAAAAACACAAGATACACTTACAATTAGTGCACCAACCCACTCATTCACACAAAAGGGTTGTTTATTTCTGTTATTAATATTCTGGTTCCTACATTATATATCAATATATATCAATACAGTCTGCAGGGATACAGTCCGTAAGCACACATGAGTGTATTTTTTTATGACAAAAAAATAAAATAACATTGCCCCCCCACCCCCCCCGGTCCGTGGGACAATTTTTCAAGCGTTGACCGGTCCGCAGTTACAAAAAGGTTGGGGACCACTGCTCCAACAACTTCTTCTTCTTCTCCAGATTTTGCCGCACTCTACCTTCCACATTTTTCATCCGATTCAAACCGTTCCAACTTCAAACTGTTCAGCCTATTCGGGAATCGCGGGCTGTTCCTTAACCAATTCCAGAAATTCCAAGATTTCCCAGAATACTAGGTTTTCCGGGACATTTTTTCCTATTCTAAATGAATTGGCCATTTTTAATTTTTCAACCATTCCACCTTTAACGCATTCCACTATTCTGGAAATTCAAAATTCCAGGATTTCAGTTCAACCTCAGTTTTGGAGCATTCACAGGCAATTCCTTTTGGAATGGCCTCATCTAGTTATTATTGTTGTTGTTATTATTATTATCATCATTATGAGACTCCTGAAGGTCCCCCACTCTATATTAGTGGAATTAGCGCAATGCTGCAATAGGCTTCACAATTAATGTTTTTATTAATAAATGTTCCATCCATCCATTTTCTACCGCTTGTCCCTTTCGGGGTCGCGGGGGATGCTGGAGCCTATCACAGCTGCACTCGCGCGGAAGGCGGTGTACACCATGGACCAGTCACCACCTCATCACAGGGCCAACACAGATAGACAACATTCACACTCACATTCACACACCAGGGCCAATTTGTTACAAATTGTAAAAAAAATACATGATATATGATCTTTCCATCTGTGTCTGTCCGTCAATCCATGCATCTATCCATCCATCCATCCCCGTCCATATATCACATCCATCCATTAATTGTGGTCCCATTTTAGTCTTAAATATTACTTATTATTATTGTTGTTGTTATTATTATTATTATTATTATCATCATTATGAGACTCCTGAAGGTCCCCATGCACTCTAAAAATAAATGTATGTATTATTGACTTACTTTGGTCGTAACAATAGCTTTTTAAACCATGCAGTTTGTACTGTAGCTCAAAAGTTGTTTTTTTTTAATAGAAAAACATTAAATAAGATACTTTTCTGATTCATGTAGGATTGTCATTAGTGGATAATTATATTATAATAATGTATAATAATATAATATATTTTAATTATATTATAATAAATATATATATAGGCACAAGCGGTAGAAAATGGATATATATATATATATATATATATATATATATATATATATATATATATATATATATATATATATAAAGTTAAAGTTAAAGTACCCATGATAGTCACACACACAATAGGTGTGGCGAAAGTATTCTTTGCATTTGACCCATCACCCCCTGGGAGGTGAGGGGAGCAGTGAGCAGCAGCGGTGGCCGCGCCCGGGATATATATATATGTATATATGTATATACTGTATATACTGTATGTATATATATATATATATATATATAATTATACATCATTATTATAGTTAAGCGTCTCCTGTCTTTAAAACATAGTGATGGCTCTGTTTCGAACTTTAATCAAGGTGTCTTGAATGCACCACAATATGTGCTATTAAATGCAAAAGTGAAACGTAAACATACTCTAACCTTGTCCAATACTGCCACAAATAGATTGATCATATTTGACCTTTCTTTTATATTTAAACATGTGTCTTTTCTTTTCAGTATAGGCCCTTAAAAACAGGACAGTGGTCTTGTCTGTAGACTGTATGTTCTTTGACGTAATAAGGTTAAAACTTATTTTTAAATGATTTTACAAGAAATAATTACTGTTTGGTATGAAACAGAATTCGAGCAAAAGCACATGCAGTTCTTTTGTTTGGCGTTAGAGGGCGCCGTTTACCAAATGTTGGTGCAAACTTATTTGTATTCCCTAAATAAGAGTATTAGGTTTCAATGTAGATTTAAAAGTGTTTTTACTTGCTCCCATGAGAAGAAAATGTAATATTTGTACAAAAACTATTTGAAAAAGAAAACACATTTTAATGGGAGGCCCACTTTCATGCACTAACTAACAAACACTCATTTTAGGATAGGCTTGTTATTTATCCCACAGTGGGGAAATTACGTTGTTGCAGTGCATGTTTTTACATACAGTAACAGAAGTAAAACATAATTAAAGACAAATATTTAGTAATTGATGCTACTAATTTTGATTAAAAAAAAAAAAGATAAGATAAAACAAACAAAAAAACAAACAAACTACCTAACAAAAGTATTACACACCACAAAAAAATATCACTGTAATCACATAAAGTCGTGGTCAAAAGTTGACATACACTTGTAAAGAACATAATGTCATGGCTGTCTTGAGTTTCCAATCATTTCTACAACTCTTATTTTTTTGTGATAGAGTGATTGGAGCACATACTTGTTGGTCACAAAAAACATTCATGAAGTTTGGTTCTTTTATGAGTTTATTATGGGTCTACTGAAAATGTGACCAAATCTGCTGGGTCAAAAGTATACATACAGCAAACAGCCTCCACCCTCTCCAGTAGGAATAGAGGCTCATTGTTCTACTACAGATAAGATATAAGGGAGTACTCCAACTCCTACATTGACACAGTTTACTTGCGGACATATTCCTAAAAAAATAGAAAGAGTACAAATGGAAAAACACTAGCTGATTTAAACATGTCTATGAATAAAGAAAGAACTCTTAAACATACATGCATTCTCCACAGTATACTTTTGACCCAGCAGATTTGGTCACATTTTCAGTAGACCCATAACAAATTCATAAAAGACCCAAACTTCATGAGTGTTTTTTGTGTCCAACAAGTATGTGCTCCAATTACTCTATAACAAAAAAAATAAGAGTTGTAGAAATGATTGGAAACTCAAGACAGCCATGACATTATGTTCTTTACAAGTGTATGTCAACTTTTGATCGCGACTGTAAGTGCGTTGTGAAGTAATTGTATATGTTATGAGCTCTGTGTCAGACCCAACTCTCCTGTGCCATCACTCAGACTGTGTTTCTATTTCTGGCCTGGCTCTGATTGTGGACCCTCCCAGTCTGTGCTCTGTTTTTCTCCAGTGTCAGTTGTTCATGCTTATTAGGGAGAGAGAGAGAGTTGTCACAGGCTCGGTTCCGAGGGATGCGGCAGCAGCAGCTGCTCTTGGGGCCACAGCTACCGAGGGGAGAACATCTCTGACCCAAACAAATTTTGTGTGCTTCCTCTTCGGAACTATCTCACCACTAAAAGTCTAGACCAAGACCAGGAGGATGGAGACCAGCCCCATCCCGGTTGTGACGGTCCAAACCACCCCCTTTGACGACCAGAGACCCGGTACCAATGGACTGCGGAGGAAGACGGCGGTGTTCGAGGGGAAGAAGAACTACCTGCAGAACTACATCCAGAGCGTCTTGTCGTCCATGGATCTTCGGGACCGGCAGGGGTGCACCATGGTGGTGGGCAGCGATGGACGCTACTTGAGCCGGGGGGCCATCGAGGTCATAGTGCAGATGGCAGCCGCTAACGGGGTGAGTTTGGAAACTTTGATCCACCTTGTCAACTTAGAGTCCATTTTGGAACACACTAACGATGACTTTAATTTGAACCTCTTAAGGCCCAAGCTGTTTGTTTACATGCTTTATTTATTTCTCTTTGCTATTTGGGCTTATTGGACCCTAATTAGAATAAAAACTAAGAATCATCTTTTGATATGATGTACTTAGTCCATAAGTACACAAACGTGTACTTCATATTTAGTGACATGCTAATTCTTATTTTTACACTTTTTTTTTTCCAAATTCCATTGTATGTTATACTCTTCTGACACCACCAGATGACAGTATAAGTGTCCACATAAGTGGCCATCAGACCCAAATTCAGTAGTGTACACAATTTTGGAAATAAGAGCTAAAAGGTGCTGTCCACGCATGTGGCCACTTAGCCTTTAGAGCAGGGGTGTCAAACTGGCTTTCATTGAGGGCCACATCGCAGTTACGGATGCCATCAGAGGGCCGATTTTAACAATGAATAATATATGAATATACATGTGTATATATAATACAAACCCCGTTTCCATATAAGTTGGGAAATTGTGTTAGATGTACAAACCCCGTTTCCACATTGTCAGAGTATGTTGGTGACGAACCCCAAGCTGCAGAGAAGGCGGAAGGCATTGTGCGGGAAAACATGATTTAATTTAACACTATGGCAAAAAAACAAACAAAAGGGTACAAACAAAAGGCGCCCACAAGGCGGAGAACAAACTTGGCTATGAGCTAAAATAGCACAAAGGCTAACTGTCGACAAGAAACAAAAACACTTGCTCTGAAACGAAAGAACGATGACAAGAGCAGAGTGAACACAAGTAGACAGAGCTACAACAACAATTATTATGACAGGTAGTAGTGACAACAAGTATTAGCGACAATGACAATAATCCAGCACTGACTGGAGGGGAAGGCAGGCTTAAATAGCAGCTGGCTGATTGACACCAGGTGTGGCGAGGTGCCACTCAGCCACAGCTGAGGGGAAGCAGCACTCAGGGAGACAATCAGGAAATGAAGACAAAATAAAAGCGCTGACAGAAAACTAAGACAAACGCAGAGAAAAAACTAAAACACAGTCAAACTGTCAGGGACAAGCCTGACACATATGAGTTGGGAAATTGTGTTAGATGTAAATATAAACGGAATACAATGATTTGCAAATCCTTTTAAACCCATATTCAGTTGAATTCACTACAAAGACAAGATATTTGATGTTCAAACTCATAAACTTTATTTTTTTTTGCAAATAATAATTAACTTAGAATTTCATGGCTGCAACACGTGCCAAAGTAGTTGGGAAAGGGCATGTTCACCACTGTGTTACATCACCTTTTCTTTTAAACAACACTCAATAAACGATTGGGAACTGAGGAAACTAATTGTTGAAGCTTTGTAAGTGGAATTATTTCCCATTCTTGTTTTATGTAGAGCTTCAGTCGTTCAACAGTCCGGGGTCTCCGCTGTCGTATTTTATGCTTCATAATGCGCCACACATTTTTGATGGGAGACAGGTCTGGACTGCAGGCGGGCCAGTAAAGTACCCGCACTCTTTTTTTACGAAGCCACGCTGTTGTAACACGTGCTGAATGTGGCTTGGCATTGTCTTGCTGAAAAAGACGGCGCTTAGATGGCAGCATATGTTGTTCCAAAACCTGTATGTACCTTTCAGCATTAATGGTGCCTTCACAGATGTGTAAGTTACCCATGCCTTGGGCACTAATGCACCCCCATACCATCACAGATGCTGGCTTTTCAACTTTTGTGTCGATAACAATCTGGATGGTTCGCTTCCCCTTTGGTCCGGATGATACGATGTCGAATATTTCCAAAAACAATTTGAAATGTGGACTCGTCAGACCACAGAACACTTTTCCACTTTGCATGAGTCCATCTTAGATGATCTCGGGCCCAGAGAAGCCGGCGGCGTTTCTGGATGTTGTTGATAAATGGCTTTCGCTTTGCATAGTAGAGCTTTAACTTGCACTTACAGATGTAGGGATGAACTGTATTTAGTGACAGTGGTTTTCTGAAGTGTTCCTGAGCCCATGTGGTGATATCCTTTAGAGATTGATGTCGATTTTTGATACAGTGCCGCCTGAGGGATCGAAGGTCACAGTCATTCAATGTTGTTTTCCGTCCATGCCGCTTACGTGGAGTGATTTCTCCAGATTCTCTGAACCTTTTGATGATATTATGGACCGTAGATGTTGAAATCCCTAAATTTCTTGCAATTGCACTTTGAGAAACATTGTTCTTAAACTGTTTGACTATTTGTTCACGCAGTTGTGGACAAAGGGGTGTACCTCGCCCCATCCTTTCTTGTGAAAGACTGAGCATTTTTTGGAAAGCTGTTTTTATACCCAATCATGGCACCCACCTGTTCCCAATTAGCCTGCACACCTGCGGGATGTTCCAAATAAGTGTTTGATGAGCATTCCTCAACTTTATCAGTATTTATTGGCACCTTTCCCAACTTCTTTGTCACGTGTTGCTGGCATCAAATTCTAAAGTTAATGATTATTTGTGTGGGCAACTGATAACAAGTGCAAAAGTAGTGCAGACTGCCACATTTAAATGAGGATTTTGCCTATAGCAGCTTTTACCATGGAGATGCTCATTTCCCTCCACATTTATTGCATCATGTGGTCCAACCTGTAGCATATTACTGTTGTTGACATGCAGCACACAAATATAATATGTACCAACTTTTGTTGGAATTGGGGGTTAAATCACCTAAAATTATTCCCGAGCGCGGCCACCGCTGCTGCTCACTGCTCCCCTCAGCTTCCAGGGGGTGGAACAAGGGGATGGGTCAAACACAGAGAGTAATTTCACCACACCAGGTGTGTGTGTGTGACTATCAGTGGTACTTTTGTGGGCTATTTTGAAGACCAATCTAGACAACAGGACCCTGATTTTAGCTCTCTGAAGGTGCGTTTTTGGGTGGGGGCTGTGGTGTTGTTGATGCGTCTGAATCATTCCCGGCACAAGAAAATGCATATTGCAAGAAGTTTTTTCAGGTAGGAAATATATTCTAATTAGAGATGTCTGATAATGGCTTTTTTTGCCAATATCCGTTATTCCGATATTGTCCAACTCTTAGTTACCGATTCCGATATCAACCGATACCGATATATACAGTTGTGGAATTAACACATTATTATGCCTAATTTTGTTGTGATGCCCCGCTGGATGCATTAAACAATGTAACAAGGTTTTTGCAAAATAAATCAACTCAAGTTATGGAAAAAAAATGCCAACATGGCACTGCCATATTTATTATTGAAGTCACAAAGTGCATTATTTTTTTTTAACATGCCTCAAAAGAGCAGCTTGGAATTTGGGACATGCTCTCCCTGAGAGAGCATGAGGAGGTTGAGGTGGGCGGGGTTTATATTGTAGCGTCCCGGAAGAGTTAGTGCTGCAAGGGGTTCTGGGTATTTGTTCTGTTGTGTTTATGTTGTATTACGGTGCGGATGTTCTCCCCAAATGTGTTTGTCATTCTTGTTTGGTGTGGGTTCACAGTGTGGCGCATATTTGTAACAGAGTTAAAGTTGTTTACACGGCCACCCTCAGTGTGACCTGTATGGCTGTTGACCAAGTATGCTATGCATTCACTTGTGTGTGTAAAAAGTCGTAGATATTATGTGATTGGTCCGGCACGCAAAGGCAGTGCCTTTAAGGTTTATTGGCGCTTTGTACATCTCCCTACGTCTGTGTACACAGCAGCGTTTTAAAAAGTCATAAATTTTACTTTTTGAAACCGATACCGATTTACGATATTACATTTTAAAGCATTTATCGGCCGATAATATCGGCAGTCCGATATTATCAGACACCTCTAATTCTAATACAATATCTCCTATATGAAAATGCCAGGAGACACAACAACGAATCAATTGAATTTGTTTTGACTGGCCCCTTACAGTAGGATGGGGATTCATATGGCCTCATTCGTCGCATTTTACCTGACACATGAACCCTGACAAATTTGAGGGGTGCACTATCCACTTTAGCCACCAAACAGCAGTCGAGTGTTGAGTATCTTAAAATGTGTTTTGTGGCAATTCCAACTTTGGCCACAGTGTCAGTTGCTATGTAGAGGGGCACTTTTCCCTTAGGGTGGTGTAAAAAGAGAGTATGGACTACCCGGTTTCAAGCGATCTTCTCAATGATTCGTCAAAAGACACTCACGTGACTTCAGGGCACCTCACGATACATTTATTTTAATTGAAGAGTGTTTGCCGTGTAAACAGGCCCTGTTGTGCAGCATGGGGATGCGGGAAACAATTGCATAAGTTTCCCGCAACCCAGAAAGGAGAATAATATGAGAAGTGAAGGTTCGCCGGGAAGGCTGGAGAGCCAATAGGAGCAGTTTGTTGTGTAAGGGAAGCAAGCAAACATACATAGGGTTCCCTTTAATATAACTGATTGTGGCACACATTTTCATTGCGGCCACACCTACAACATAAAGTGTTTTTTTTTACATGAAAACAAATTAAAGTAATGTAATGTATTGTAGCCCCAAGAGCAGGGTTGTCATACTCATTTTCATTGAGGGCCACATCGCAGTAATGGCGTTTTTAAAATGAATTTACATTCTGCATGCGGGTAATAACCTGTGATTAATCGTGATTAATCAAAATGCATATGCATTTGATTATTAGATTATTTTTTTAATGTATAACTTGTTTTAAAATCATAAATAAAGGTGACAAGCAGATATTTAACTATTTGTTTTTATCTCACAAAAATAGTTTTGCAATACAGTATATATTAATATAATTGGCATGATCAGTTAATATTAAAGTTTAAAATATGCATTTTTTTTTCTGTCGACACTGAAAGATTGAATGCATTTAGTAAAAATAATGAAACAAAAAAATAAGTATTTTCTTGAAACACATTTTTTCCAGGCTTTTGCGGACCACATAAAATGATGTGGCGGGCCAGATCTGGCCCCCGGGTCTTGAGTTTGACACCTGTGCCCTAGAAGAAGTCACACTACATCTGACGCAATTTTTAACTTTTATTGCCAATCTTATGCTAACAACCGGCACAATTCCAACAGGTTTTTCGTCTTTGTGCTTCTCTAGACACACTACAACACTTCCCCATTCTCCGTCAATGTGCTTTCAGGCACGGACGGCGTGTTCGTGATTATGGAAAAAAGTTTAAATGGATATATATATATATATATATATATATATATATATATATATATATATATATATATATATATATATATATATATATATATATATATATATATATATAAATATATACCGTATTTTCCGCACTATAAGGCGCACCGGATTATTAGCCGCACCTTCAATGAATTACATATTTCATAACTTTGTCCACCAATAAGCCGCCCCGGATTATAAGCCGCGCCTGCGCTGCGCTAAAGGGAATGTCAAAAAAACAGTCAGATAGTTCAGTCAAACTTTAATAATATATTGAAAACCAGCGTTCTAACAACTCTGTCCCAAAATGTACGCAAATGTGCAATCACAAACATAGTAAAATTCAAAATGGTGTAGAGCAATAGCAACATAATGTTGCTCGAACGTTAATATCACAACACACAAAATAAACATAGCGCTCACCTTCTGAAGTTATTCTTCATTCGTAAATCCTTCGAATTCTTCGTCTTCGGTGTCCGAATTGAAAAGTTGCGCAAGCGTGGGATCCAAAATGGCCGGTTCCGTCTCGTCGAAGTCATCGGAGTCAGTGTCGCTGTTGTTGTCCAGTAGTTCTGTGAATCCTGCCTTCCGGAAAGCTCGGACCACAGTTGTGACCGAAATATCTGCCCAGGCATTTACGATCCACTGGCAAATGTTGGCGTATGTCGTCCGGCGCTGTCTGCCCGTCTTAGTGAAGGTGTGTTCGTCTTCGGAGCTGTGTGAAAAAAGCCACCCGGCCTCTTCGCGTAAACTTCCCTTAACCACTCGCTCATCTTTTCTTCATCCATCCATCCCTTCGAGTTAGCTTTTATGATGACGCCGGCTGGAAAGGTCTCTTTTGGCAAGGTCTTCCTTTTGAATATCACCATGGGTGGAAGTTAGCATGGCAAGCTAGAACCACAGTGAAGGATGACTTCTCATTCCCTGTGGTGCGAATATTCACCGTACGTGCTCCCGTTCCACAGTGCAGTTCACAGGAATATCAGTTGCTGTGAAATACGGTAGTAATCCGTGTGCGGATGGAGAGATTGCGTCTTTTTATGAACCGGATCCTTTTCGCTTAGTAGGAGCCATTTTGTGGTCTTTACAGATGTAAACAGGAAATGAAACGTACGGTGATATCCGCGCGTTTTTTCTTCTTCTTCCGGGGGCGGGCGGTAGCTTACAGTAGAAGAAGAAGCGCTTCCTGTTCTATGGGGGCGGGTGCTTACCTTGGCGGTTGCTTGCGTAGAAGAAGAAGCGCTTCCTGTTCTACCGGGAAAAAAGATGGCGGCTGTTTACCGAAGTTGCGAGATCGAAACTTTATGAAAATGAATCGTAATAAAGCGCACCGGGTTATAAGGCGCACTGTTAGCTTTTGAGAAAATTTGTGGTTTTTAGGTGCGCCTTATAGTGCGGAAAATACGGTGTGTATATATATATATATATATATATATATATATATATATATATATATATATATATATATATATATATATATATATATATATATATATATATATATATAGTGTTGGGTTGGTTACTGAAAACCAGTAACTAGTTACAGTTACTAGTTACTTTATTTCAAAAGTAATTCAGTTACTAACTCAGTTACTTAAACCAAAAAGTAATGCGTTACTGTGAAAAGTAACTATTTAGTTACTTATTTATTTTAATTTTATTTTTTTAAGGCCCCATTTAATGCCCTTTTAGCCTTCATTTTAGTACTGTTATTGCACTGGAGAATAATACAATCTGTTGATCAACTTGACATACATTTGCATCACTGAACTCTGCTAAGCAATGTGCTCTACATACAACACACAAAGACAAAGATATGTTTTAAAGGGCCAATTTGTTTCAGACCAGAACAAATTGACAAAACTATTTTAAATAGCTGCAACTTAACATACATAAGTAACAAACAGCATAATAACAACATAGCTGTAAAACAAGAAAGGCACACACTACATACATAAAGCCTAACCAGGCGTTTTCTCAAGGAATTCTGAAATAAAATCATGTCTGAAGCCCAGAACACTCTACACATTTCCCCACTTAGTTTAGAGAAAAGGAAATATTAGCCTGGCCCACTAGTATCCCTCTTTAGGTTTGTGAACTTTATAGTCTAAACATTTAGAGTGATGTGATAATCAAACACTCTAAAAGTTTAAAATGAAAGAGTATATAAGAGAATTGACAGAGTGTGTGTACCTTCAGTGTGCAGTGCCTCGTTAAAATCCAGCCGATGTTGGAGGTGGAGGTGAGTGTGTGTCTCTTTACTAGCTTCGTCGAAGCATGTTGTTTTTGTCGCTGTTTCAGCATATTTGAAACTTACATTCAACTAAAATGTTCTTTTCTTTGTGGTCGATAAAAGAAACGTACTGAAAATATCTCCATTTTAAGAAACTCGGCTTCGGGGTTCGCCATGACGTCTTGATAGTAGACACAGACACGCCCCCTCCCACACACACACACGTACACACAGACAGCGCGCGGCGCGCATCTTTTTTGTCGCCTCTTCAGCAGCGCTGCAACACTCAGATCTTTTCAGTTTCTAGCCGATACTACATAAAAAATAACGCAAAATAAGGCAGTAACGCATCATGTAGTAACGGTAACGGAGTTACTGAATATAAAAAATAACGCGTTAGATTACTAGTTACCGCCGATAGTAACGGCGTTACAGTAACGCGTTACTTTGTAACGCGTTAGTCCCAACACTGTATATATATATATATATATATATATATATATATATATATATATATATATATAGCCTATTATTTGTGCACTATTGACAAGTGATGCACCAGAAATTTGGCCGCCGACAAACATTTTGGATCGCCAAAACTGGATGTAAACAAGACGCCTGCTATTGTCTGGAGCCTTGTCAGCATGTCTGTGATGTGGAAGTAATTTAAATATATCCCAGATATATAACGATCTACAATATGTGCAATTATTAAAAGGACAGTGGCGGCTTTTAAAAAGAGAAAGTCTAACTGGAGCAACAGCGCGATTCATAAAAGGATGAACATGCGGCTCTTAAGCGCCGCCCTAGTGGCTCCCTGGAGCATTTAAAAAAAAGGATTGAATAATGGAAAAAAGATGGGGGGAAAATAAATGTTTTGTTTTAGTATGATTTTTGTTTGAGGACAAACATGGCAAAAAAGGATCTGTGGTTTCACAAGTTTAAAATGAGGAGGCAATTTGTAGTATTTCTAAAATGTTTTTTCCAATGGATTTTTATCTTTCCAGATTAACACAAAAATCGAAAACAATGTGCAAAAGTGCGTGGTTATCTGCGTGATGACAAATTGAACCGGAAGCAGTATTTTCGCCTTTCCTTTGCATTTAGCATGTTTTTAGCACAACGCTAACATCTTTGTTCTGCAGAAGTCCTAAAAAAACATGTTTCGAACCATTTTTTCTATTTTCATTTCTGAAACAAAAGTTGGACAACTATTTAATGACACTTTTTTTTATATATATATAGGACTCAATAGGACTCCTGCTGAACAAAGATGTTACCGTTATGCTAAAAACAAACTAAACGCAAAGGCAAGGCTAAAATGCTACTTCTGGTTCAATTTGTCATCAAACAGATAAACACGCATTTTTGCACAATTTTTTTTGCGTTTATCTGGAAAAATTCAAATCCATAAAAGCAAAACAGCACAAAATTTTATGGCAATATTTGAATGAAAATCAACCCTTTTTTGTTTGTTTTAAAATATGCCATATAAACAAAAATTAATATATAAATATTTAATGTTCGAACCGGTTTTATCCGGCCCGCGGGATGAGTTTGCTAAGTATAAAAATTTACCTGAAATTTTTGAATGAAAGAAACTGCTGTTCTAAATGTGTCCACTGGATGTGGCAATAAAAATTATTTGCATCTTTGTAGATAATGCTACATATGAACAGAATAAACCACATGATGTTAGTACATCAGTCAAGGAAAATGATCAAACTACATAAATAACATCCTTTAATTTGATTTTGATATAATTTTTTTATTGGATAGATTTAAAATGAACACCAATGAGTTGACTGATGAACATTATCACATCATTTATTCAGAAAATATAAATAACGACAAATACATTATACATATTATTAACTGCAACATTTAAGTGTAAAAAAAACCCCCAACAACATTATGATTTGTACAATTTCAGAATGTGCTTGTTCTATTTCTAAGCAAAGAAAACAATCTGAAGTTGTCTTTATTTTTAAGTTATCGTGTCGTGATTTCACCAGTCTGGCCCACTTTGGAGTAGATTTTTCTCCATGTGGCCCCCCCATCTAAAATGAGTTTGACACCCCTGTTTTAGTGTTTTTCAGATAAGCTAAAGTTGAGTGCATGTAAAATCTGCCCTTTGTGATATTGTTATATTATTAGGTAATTATTTGCGTTCAAACAAGGACAACTTTTCAGCAGTTCAGTGAAAGTTGGACGAATGAAAGGCAAAGAAGGGAAATCCCTACAGTCCTCTGCATGATTGCTTTGGACCTGCTCCAAAGGAACATGTGAAAGGGAATACCATTTTGTTTTTGACATCCTATTTTTCTACTTGCCCAGCCAAATGCCTCAGGATGTCCGCCTTATCAGCACCTCCATCCATCCTGCTCTACTTTCCGGGCCAATCTTTGATCCCCTCTGCTTCTCTCCTGCCAGATCACTGAAGACGCTCCCAATTCCTGCAGCGTAAACATTTTGCAGGA
Organism: Nerophis lumbriciformis; assembly: GCF_033978685.3. Taxonomy (NCBI): domain Eukaryota; kingdom Metazoa; phylum Chordata; class Actinopteri; order Syngnathiformes; family Syngnathidae; genus Nerophis; species Nerophis lumbriciformis. Next base: position 12,778,320 of record NC_084580.2, read on the forward strand.
GTTGTAGTTGTACTTTCGGCACTATGAATGCTAAGGAGCATACATTCCTCTCGGGTGAGGACACCTCTTATTATGGGATGCTGCTGCCGTTACCAGGTTAAAAGCAGGAGCCAGTTATAGAGAGACAATGTGGCCACCTCTGTTATGCTACTTAGGCTCCACCTGGCACAGATATTTGACTTTTTCTATCCCAGATGATTTTGAGCGAGAGGCACTGTACACCTGGTCTGGTCACCAGCCAATCACAGGGCACATTCACACCTATGGACAACTTTTAGAGTCTCAAATTAGCCCAAAAGGAACTCCGCACAGAGATTCGAATCCTCAATCTTCTAACCCGGGGGTTAGAGGATGAGAGTATTTGGTGAACTTCGTTTTGTCCTACTAATTTTGGCGGTTCTTGAACTCACCATAGTGTGGACTGTGACGCAACAGTTTGTTTCATACTTGCCAACCTTGAGACCTCCGAATTCGGGAGATTGGTTGGGGGTTGTTGAGGTGGGCGGGGTCGGGGGGCAGGGCCGGGGGCGGGGTTAAGGGGGAGGAGTATATTTATAGCTAGAATTCACTGAAATTCAAGTATTTCATATATATATATATATATATATATATATATATATATATATATATATATATATATATATATATATATATATATATATATATATATATATGTATATATATATATATATATATATATAAAATAAATACTTGACTTTCAGTGAATTCTAGCTATATATATATATATATATATATATATATATATATATATATATATATATATATATAAAATAAATACTTGACTTTCAGTGAATTCTAGCTATATATATATATATATATATATATATATATATAAATATATATTATATATATATATATACATACATATATATATATATATATATATATATATATATATATATATATATATAAAATAAATACTTGACTTTCAATGAATTCTAGCTATATATATATATATATATATATAAATATATATTATATATATATATACATACATACATATATATATATATATATATATATATATATATATATATATATATATATGTATATATGTATATATATATATAAATAAAAGAAATACTTGAATTTCAGTGTTCATTTATTTACACATATACACACACTAAACACTCCTCTACTCCTTGTTGTATTTGAAAGTGCAATGCTTTGCAGCCAGTAGCACAGCCTTTGAAGGAGCATAGGTATGGGGAGCATCTGTGAAATTTAATTTGCAGGAAAGGAGTGAGTTTAGGGTTGAATTGTCCATCCTCGTTCTATTCTCTGTCAGTATCTTTCTAACCATGCTCAACACCCTCTCTGATGACTTGCAAGCGTACTTCTTCTTCTTACTCGTCGTCGCCATGACCGTCTCTTCTTCGTTCTTCGTTCTTCGTTCTTCGTTCTTCGTTCTTCGTCTTCTTCTTGTTGTGTGTGCAGTTGTGCACCCTCCATAAGCCGTAGATGTTATAACGTGACTGGGCCGGCACGCTGTTTATATGGAGAAAAAGCGGACGTGACGAAAGGCTGTCCTCACTCAGGTCCGCATGGACCTGGAGGGGGCGTGCCTTGTTGTCCGGCTGGAAATCGGGAGAAATTCGGTAGAATGGTTGTCCCGGGAGATTTTCGGGAGAGGCACTGAAATTTGGGAGTCTCCCGAAAAATTCGGGAGGGTTGGCAAGTATTGTTTGTTTACATGTACGATCTTCCACTCCTTTGTCTCATTTTGTCCACCGAACGTTTTATACTGTGCGTGAATGCACAAAGGTGAGCTTTGTTGATGTTATTGACTTGTTGGAGGGCTAATCAGGCATATTTGGTCAGCGCATGACTGCAAGCTATTTCAATGTTAACATGCTTAGGCTAGCTGTATGTACAGTACATATTGCATCATCATGCCTCATTTGTAGGTATATTTGAGCTCATTTAATTTCCTTTACTTTTATCCTCTTTGTATATAATTTAGTTTTGCATGTCTCATGACACATTACCTGTATGTAACATTGGCTGCGTTTCAGATAGTTGTTTGTGTGCCATGTTGTTCCAGACCACAGCAAACGTTACCCAGCTTGCCAAAGATTGTAATGAATTATTTTTAGAAGACAGCCTGCTGTTTACTTTAACTTGGACACACACACCTATACCTTTGGGCATTAAAAGCCAGTCATTTCCAGTAGTTATCTCACCGTCTGAGTAGCCTCTGATTTACTAATGGTTGCTAATGTTGTAAAAATGTGTAGAATAAATATTAAATTTCAACATTTCTGTCAACAAAGATTTGCTTCCGCCTGGGACACATAGTTATTTTGATAGTAGGCTAATATAGACACTTACATGATGTGTTGTCTTCATTATAACACTTATATAAGACTTTTAAAGTCATTTTTCTAGTAGGCTATTATAGATAATATAGACACTTGCGTCATGTGTTGCCTTCATTGTAAGACTTGGATAAGACTTTTAAAGTCATTTTGATAGTAGGCTAATATAGACACTTACGTCATGTGTTGCCTTCATTATAACACTTATATAAGACTTTTAAAGTCATTTTGATAGTAGGCTAATATAGACACTTAGGTCATGTGTTGCTTTCATTATAACACTTATATAAGACTTTTAAAGTCATTTTGATAGTAGGCTAATATAGACACTTACGTCATATGTTGCCTTCATTATAACACTTATATAAGACTTTTAAAGTCATTTTGATAGTAGGCTAATATAGACACTTAGGTCATGTGTTGCCTTCATTATAACACTTATATAAGACTTTTAAAGTCATTTTGATAGTAGGCTAATATAGACACTTAGGTCATGTGTTGCTTTCATTATAACACTTATATAAGACTTTTAAAGTCATTTTGATAGTAGGCTAATATAGACACTTACGTCATATGTTGCCTTCATTATAACACTTATATAAGACTTTTAAAGTCATTTTGATAGTAGGCTAATATAGACACTTAGGTCATGTGTTGCCTTCATTATAACACTTATATAAGACTTTTAAAGTCATTTTGATAGTAGGCTAATATAGACACTTACGTCATGTGTTGCCTTCATTATAACACTTATATAAGACTTATACTGCGATGAGATGGCGACTTGTCCAGGGTGTACACCGCCTTCCGCCCGATTGTAGCTGAGATAGGCTCCAGCCCCCCCCCCCCCCCCCCCCCCCCGCGACCTCGAAGGGAATAAGCGGTAGAAAATGGATGGATGGTAATAAGACTTTTAAAGTCATTTTCATAGTAGGCTATTATAGATAATATAGACACTTACATCATGTGTTGCCTTCATTATAAGACTTGTATAAGACTTTTAAAGTCATTTTGATAGTAGGCTAATATAGACACTTACGTCATGTGTTGCCTTCATTATAACACTTTTAAAGTAATTTTGATAGTAGGCTATTATAGCTAATATAGACACTTACGTCATGTGTTGCCTTCATGTCATTATAAGCCTTGCATACGGCTTTTCATTTTTTGCGGCTCCAGACAGATTTGTTTTTTGTATATTTGGTCCAATATGACTCTTTCAACGTTTATGGCTCTTTCAGCCAATAACAGCATTTAAACTGGGAATCTATAAAAATCCCATACAAAAACAATATAAAGCTTATCCTTAGAATATAGTCATAACATTTTATATTTAATACAGAGAAGTGATTCTATTGTAAAATTTAGCATTTTGGAGTTTTTTTTTTTTTTTACATGTGTTAGTGATCTCGTCGTGTGTCCCTGTCCTTTTTCTGCTGTGTGCAGCCGTAAAGCCCTCTGCCTTATTATTTATACCTCAGGATTTCTGGCTAGCATCAAGGGACTATGCAAACAATACTGACCAATACTGACTACGAGACTAAGGACCTCATCTACTAAAGGTTTGCGTGTATTAAAACACGTGCAAACTTTATAGCGCCTAAAAAGCTGATCTACTAAGCTTGTGTGCAGAGAATTGCAAAATAGGGAGCACCATCCTTCTGGCGTGTCTGTCTTCATGTATATGCAGGATATAGGGAGACCGGGCTTTCTGCTTCGCCACTCCCAGTCTGTGGAACTCTCTCCCTGACCACCTGAGGGCACCACAGACTGTGGATGCTTTTAAAAAAGGCTTAAAAGCCCTTCTTTTAAAAAAAAAAACATTTTTTTTTTAGATATATGCATACTAGTTATAGCTATTTGGCTGTTCTAGTTTTTATTTTTATTTATTTCTTTATTATCTTTTTTTATTTTGTATTTTTTTAATACACTGTAGCACTTTGAGATTGTTTACTCAATATAAACAGCTTTTTACAAATAAAATCTATTATTATTATTAATATTATATACATTGGTACAAATACAATAATTTATTGTTCACAATGTGATGGATCTAACCTAAAACTATTCTGCTGTTTGCTGTTTTGCATCTAAATTTGGCACATTTGAAACAAAAACTGGCACAGCTACGCACAAATTGTTGTGAAAAAGGAGATGATCGCAAAGACAGACGAATGAGAGAGAATATTCGGTCTGTACACTGTAAAAAGTCAGTGTTCAAAAACAAGAAAAAAAAATTACAAAAATTAGGGGTATTTTATTTGAACTAAGCAAAATTATCTGCCAATAGAACAAGAAAATTCGGCTTGTCAAGACTTTCCAAAACAAGTAAAATTAGCTAACCTCAATGAACCCAAAGATACCTTAAAATAAGTATATTCTCACTAATAACAAGTGCACTTTTCTTGGTAGGAAAAAAAAAATTAGACCTTTTTGCTCAATATGTTGAAAAATATTCTTAAATTAAGTAAATGCTAGTGCCATTATCTTGACATAATGATATGCGCTTGGCATCATGATTTTTTTTCCACGCTTGAAATAAGAAATGATTACTTTAAAAAAGCAGTTTTATACTTGTGAGTGTTGATGACACAGCTTTGCAACAGTTGATATTCTAGTTTCAAGCATGTTTTACTCAATATAGGTCATAAAATCTCAGCAACAAGCTGTAATATCTTACTGAGATCATTTAGGAGCAAAACCCTTAAAACAAACAAAAGACTCTAACATCAAATGTGCTTAGTGAGAGAAGAATGATCTTATCAGACAGAAAATAAGCAAATATATAAAGATATTTAATCTTACTTAGATTTCAGTTTTTGCAGTGTATGCATATCAACATATTTGGACTGCCAGAAATAAAAAAATATTTGACATATCGTCTGTTTAGCAATGACATTGTAGAATTTTATAGCTGCTAGATGACTTCAGGGGCTGATCGAAATTAATTCAATTGATTTGTTTTTAATGTCTGCTGAAATTTTTTTAATGATTGTTTTTTCATATAGGAGCTATATTATTAAAATATATATTTGATGTGAAAAATCTTATTGCAATATGCATTTTCTTGCTTTGGCTCATTCCAGAGCGCACTTTCAGTGTGCCAAAAGTAGGTTTTGTTCTCTAGATTGTGTCAGGAAATGTTGGTGACGAACCCCAAGATGTCGAGATGGCAGGCTTGATGCAGGAAAACATGACTTTTAATGTCACAAATAAAATGCAGGAAAACAGGAATCAGGAATCAGGAAAAATGCGAACTGGAAACAGATAACAGCATACAGGATACAACAAACAGGAACCAGGGAACAGCTCACAATACTCCAGCCCTGACTGGAGGGCGAGGCAGGTATAAATGTAAATATAAACGGAATGCAATGATTTGCAAATCCTTTTCAACCCATATTCAATTGAATCCACTACAAAGACAAGATATTTGATATTCAATCTCATAAACTTTTTTTATTTTTTGCAAATAATAATTAACTTAGAATTTCATGGCTGCGTTACATGGCCTTTCCTTCAAACAACACTCAGTAAACGTTTGGGAACTGAGGAGACACATTTTTTAAGCTTCTCAGGTGGAATTCTTTCCCATTCTTGCTTGATGTACAGCTTAAGTTGTTCAACCTTCCGGGGGTCTCCGTTGTGGTATTTTAGGCTTCATAATGCGCCACACATTTTCAATGGGAGATAGGTCTGGACTACAGGCAGGCCAGTCTAGTACCCGCACTCTTTTACTATGAAGCCATGTTGATGTAACACGTGGCTTGGTATTGTCTTGCTGAAATAAGCAGGGGCGTCCATGGTAACGTTGCTTGGATGGCAACATATGTTGCTCCAAAACCTGTATGTACCTTTCAGCATTAATGGCGCCTTCACAGATGTGCAAGTTACCCATGCCTTGGGCACTAATACACCCCCATACCATCACACATGCTGGCTTTTCAACTTTGCGCCTACAACAATCTGGATAAATGATAAATGATAAATGGGTTATACTTGTATAGCGCTTTTCTACCTTCAAGGTACTCAAAGCGCTTTGACAGTATCACCACATTCACCCATTCACACACACATTCACACACTGATGGCGGGAGCTGCCATGCAAGGCGCTAACCAGCAGCCATCAGGAGCAAGGGGTGAAGTGTCTTGCCCAAGGACACAACGGACGTGACTAGGATGGTAGAAGGTGGGGATTGAACCCCAGTAACCAGCAACACTCCGATTGCTGGCACGGCCACTCTACCAACTTCGCCACGCCGTCCTTTTCCTCTTTGTTCCGGAGGACATGACGTCCACAGTTTCCAAAAACAATTTGAAATGTGGACTCGTCAGACCACAGAACACTTTTCCACTTTGTATCAGTCCATCTTAGATGAGCTCAGGCCCAGCAAAGCCGACGGCGTTTCTGGGTGTTGTTGATAAACGGTTTTTGCCTTGCATGGGAGAGTTTTAACTTGCACTTACAGATGTAGCGACCAACTGTAGTTACTGACAGTGGGTTTCTGAAGTGTTCCTGAGCCCATGTGGTGATATCCTTTACACACTGATGTCCCTTGTTGATGCAGTACAGCCTGAGGGATCGAAGGTCACGGGCTTAGCTGCTTACGTGCAGTGATTTCTCCAGATTCTCTGAACCCTTTGATGATATTATGGACCGTAGATGGTGAAATCCCTAAATTCCTTGCAATAGCTGGTTGAGAAAGGTTTTTCTTAAACTGTTCAACAATTTGCTGACGCATTTGTTGACAAAGTGGTGACCTTCGGCCCATCCTTGTTTGTGAATGACTGAGCATTTCATGGAATCTACTTTTATACCCAATCATGGCACCCACCTGTTCCCAATTTGCCTGTTCACCTGTGGGATGTTCCAAATAAGTGTTTGATGAGCATTCCTCAACTTTATCAGTATTTATTGTCACCTTTCCCAACGTCTTTGTCAATTGTTGCTGGCATCAAATTCCAAAGTTAATGATTATTTGCAACAAAAAAAAAAGTTTATCAGTTTGAACATCAAATATGTTGTCTTTGTAGCATATTCAACTGAATATGGGTTGAGAATGATTTGCAAATCATTGTATTCTGTTTATATTTACATCTAACACAATTTCCCAACTCATATGGAAACGGGGTTTGTACTTCATTGCTGTAGTTAGTCATACAACAACACAACTATTTGGAGCGGAAACAGCCGTGTCAGCAAGTGTCTGTGCTTTGCAGATCGGTCGTCTGGTTATTGGTCACAATGGCCTGCTGTCCACCCCCGCTGTCTCCTGCATCATCAGGAAGATCAAGGCCATCGGAGGAATCATCCTCACAGCCAGCCACAATCCAGGAGGCCCCGGAGGAGACTTTGGCGTCAAGTTCAACGTGGCGAACGGAGGTGAGGAAGGATGCTTGCAGGGGAGTGTTTGAATGACAATTCATTAGGATTGGGTACAAAAATGTCTATTTCTTATGTTGGTTCTATTGTATCAGCAACCTATCATTTCCATCAATCCATCCATTTTCTACCAATTGTCCCCCTCGGGGTGGCAGGGGGCGCTGGAGCCTATCTCAGCTACAATCGGGCGAAAGGCGGGGTACACCCTGGACAAGTCGCCACCTCATCGCAGGGCCAACACAGATAGACAGACAACATTCACACTCACATTCACACACTAGGGCCAATTTAGTGTTGCCAATCAACTTATCCCCAGGTGCATGTTTTTGGAGGTGGGAGGTAGCCGGAGTACCCGGAGGGAACCCACGCAGTCACGGGGAGAACATGCAAACTCCACACAGAAAGATCCCGAGCTCGGGATTGAACTCAGGACCTTCGTATTGTGAGGCCCATGCACTAACCCCTGTGCCACAAGCGGTAGAAAATGCATGGATGCTGCTTACTAGTGTTACCATTTCTGAGTTATTGTGTAGGGAAATAACTACAAAAATGATTCATTCACTATTTATGTTACAAAAAAGATCAGTTAGGAAAATACAGAACGTTGAATATAGAGAACATACAAAAATGTATAATTTTCTGAATCAAACATATTGAAATTCAACGATTTGGTGCATTTGCAAACAGCTAAAATTATGTACAAAAGCAAACTATAACCTGCTACCCAAGAATTATTTTCGACAAAATAGGAGAAATATAACCTTGGAGGACAATCGGACTTAAAAGTAGAGATGTCCGATAATGGCTTTTTTGCCGATATCCGATATTCCGATATTGTCCAACTCTTAATTACCGATTCCGATATCAACCGATACCGATATATACAGTCGTGGAATTAACACATTATTATGCCTAATTTTGTTGTGATGCCCCGCTGGATGCATTAAACAATGTAAGAAGGTTTTCCAAAATAAATCAACTCAAGTTATGGGAAAAAATGCCAACATGGCACTGCCATATTTATTATTGAAGTCACAAAGTGCATTATTTTTTTAACATGCCTCAAAACAGCAGCTTGGAATTTGGGACATGCTCTCCCTGAGAGAGCGTGAGGAAGTTGAGGTGGGCGGGGTTGAGGTGAGGGGGGGGGGGGGGGGGGGGGGGATGGGGTTAGCGGGGATGTATATTGTAGCGTCTCGGAAGAGTTAGTGCTGCAAGGGGTTCTGGGTATTTGTTCTGTTGTGTTTATGTTGTGTTACGGTGCGGATGTTCTCCCGAAATGTGTTTGTCATTTTTGTTTGGTGTGGGTTCACAGTGTGGGGCATATTTGTAACAGTGTTAAAGTTGTTTATACGGCCACCCTCAGTGTGACCCTGGATGGCTGTTGACCAAGTATGCCTTGCATTCACTTGTGTGTGTGAAAAGCCGTAGATATTATGTGACTGGGCCGGTACTTAAGGTTTATTGGCGCTCTGTACTTCTCCCTACGTCCGTGTACACAGCGGCGTTTTAAAAAGTCATACATTTTACTTTTTGAAACCGTAACCGATAATTATCGATATTACATTTTAAAGCATTTATCGGCCGATAATATCGGCAGTCCGATATTATCGGACATCCCTACTTAAAAGATCTGTATGCACGTACAACACTTAAAACATTTAGCATATCAGTGTGTGGATATCAATTATTGAATGGATTAAGCGAGGAAATCCAACAATAATATGATTTAGTTTATGAAACTGTTCAAACTACAAGTGTTCACAAAGAAGAATCATGATAAACATCTTGGACCTTATTTAAAAAAAAAAAAAAGATTATTTCATTCATTTTAGAGACTTAGACTTCCTTTTTATTGTCATTCAAAGTTGAACTTTACAGTACAGATAAGAACAACATTTTGTTGCATTAGCTCATTGTAGTGCAGGATAAAAAAGCAATAAGGTGCATATATAAATAAATAGATTACTGTACAGATAAATATATGGCACTTTTGCATATGCATCCACGTTTATGCATGTATGTTATATTTAATTATATTCTTATATTTATATTATATTTGTCTATATATATCTCCGAGGTGAACTATAAATTACCTAACTATTTATTTATGAGAATTGTAATTATTGTGTGCATGTCTAATATTTATTCATATATTTAATAATTTCTTACTTACTTATTGTGTATTAATTGATGTATTTGCCTATTCACTGTAGTGTTACAAATAGAGAACAAACAAATGGGATAAAACTGCTATGATACAAAAATAGGATTAAATAAGCTCTGCTTCTTCCCACTCCTTTTCAGACATGCTGTAGACTTAGACTTAGACTTAGACTTCCTTTTTATTGTCATTCAAATTTGAACTTTACAGCACAGATAAGAACGAAATTTAGTAGTGCAGGATAAAAAAGCAATAAGGTGCATATATAAATAAATAAATATATATAAATAATATATAAATATGTATATATAAAATAAATAAATAAATATAAATATATATAAATAAAAATAGATTACTGTACAGATAAATAAATTGCACTTTTTCACATGCGTCCACGTTTATGGATGCATAAATGTAATTAAACTGTAATGAAACACCTGGAAATATGTGATGTATTACATTGTAAATTGTGTCGTATGCATGTTCGAAATAGAGTGAATCCAACCAACCGATGTTGGCTGTGTATGACAGGCCCGTCTCCAGACACGGTGATGGAGAGGATCTATCAAGTGAGCCGCAAACTGGAAGAGTACGCCATCTGCCCTGACCTTCGCATTGACCTCTCCAGGCTGGGACGACATGACTTTGACCTCGAGAACAAGTTTAAACCATTTAGAGGTACATTTGCCTCAAACTAACCAATGCAAGTCTTACATTTCCCTGAACATGTTTGCCTCATACGTCACTTTGCTTTTTCTGTCCTTTAGTTAGCATGCAATCTTTAATTTTTTCAAGTTTTCCGCAAGGTTGTAACACATTTTTGTGGCACCCCCTATGGGTTGGGATGAAAAGGCTTAGGAAGACAAGGTAGCATACATGTTATACAAATATCTTCAAGGTTTTATAATCATGAGATTATAAAAAAAACCCCTGCAAAGACGGACATGTTTTTCAACCAATCTTGCTTCTCATTTCAATGCGTTTTCTTTATTTTCATGACTATTTACATTGTAGATTGTCACTGAAGGCATCAAAACTATGACACCTGTGAAGTGAAAACCATTTCAGGTGACTACCTTTTGAAACTCATTGAGAGAATGCCTAGAGTGTGCAAAGCAGTAATCAGAGCAAAGGGTGGCTATTTTGAAGAAACTAGAATACAAAACATGTTTTGAGTTATTTCACCTTTTTGTGTTCAGTACATAACTCCACATGTGCTCATTCATAGTTTTGATGCCTTCAGTGACAATCTACAATGTAAATAGTCATGAAAATAAAGAAAACACATTGAATGAGGAGAAGGTGTGTCCAAACTTTTGGCCTGTGCTGTATGTGTCAGTCCCCTAAAAGGGTTTAACAACATTTTGTAGTGATTCAGCTAATCACGGTAAAGTCAGTAAAATCAGTAGTATTGTAGAGCGCATGAAGATGTGTGAGAAATTTCAAGTCAATCACAAATATTAAGTAAGAATAAAATGTATACATGTTTAGAAAAAGTAGAACTACAACTTGAATTATGCATATAAATACAAATTTGAATACTCCCCTACCGGGTGGGGTGGGAGTTGAGGGGTGGGGGGGAATCTTATAACAACAACTCACGATTCCATCCGAGGGATGACGATTTGATTCAGAATCGATTCTCGATTCAACACAAATCTCAAGTCTCACAATATATTATTTGGTATAAAAATGATCATACAACATTTTTAAAACAGGTTAAAGGTTACCAAAGCTCCTCTTTGCTGCTGACGAATGGCATTAACGTGCAGCAATTAGGCGAGGCAATGGCCTAAAGCAGGGGTCGAGAGAAACCAAGAACTCGCCCTCGATCATTCTACAGTTATAACGTGATTGGGCAGGCACGCTGTTTATATTGTGGGAAAGCGGACGTGAAAACAGGCTGTCGACACGTCACTCAGGTCCGCCTGAATTTTGGTAGATTTTCGGGAGAAAATTTGTCCCGGGAGGTTTTCGGGAGAGGCGCTGAATTTCGGGAGTCTCCCGGAAAATCCGTGAGGGTTGGCAAGTATGCATATTCGGTACTATACCGCCTTTAAAAAGTACCGGTCCGATAAGTTGACGTTATAACACTGAAACGCCCTCAGGGAAGAGGTGCTTTAAGACATAGCTGAAGTCCAGCCACAGTCTGCAGTGTTTTAGCTACTTCTTATTTACTAATCCTCGCCTCCATGGCGACAAATAAAGTACGTTCCTTACAAGTATCATCCCTGCAGGACGAGGAATAGCTAAACATGCTTCACTACACACCGTAGCTCACCGGCGTCAAAATGTAAACAAACGCCATTCGTGGATCTACACCTCCCATCCACTGTAATGATACCAAGTACAAGAGCGTATCTAGTCGATACTACTATGATTACATCTATATTTTTTATCGTCACAAAATCTTTTTTCCTCTTTTTTTATTTATATTATGTTTATAAACTCAGGAAGTACGTCCATGTACACATGAGGACTTTGAATATGACCAATGTATGATCCTGTAACGACTTGGTATCGGATTGATACCTAAATTTGTGGTATCATCCAAAACTAATGTAAAGTATCAAACAACAGAAGAATAAGTGATTATTACATTTTAACAGAAGTGTAGATAGAACATGTTAAAAGAGAAAGTAAGCAGATATTAACAGTAAATGAACAAGTTTGTCATGTCTGTGTGATCATGTTTTTGTTTTGGTCATGTTCGGTTTTGTTTTTGGACTTTTTGTGCACTTTTGTTTTGTCACCATAGCAACCATTAGTTTTCACCTGTCACGTCACGCACCTGTTTCACGTTTTGAGTCACGCACCTGTTTTCGTTAATCATGTCTATAGTATTTAAGTTCATTGTTTTCAGTTTGTCGTTCTGACGACATCTCACATTTATGCTCTGTCTATTCCTGACACTTGTTTTCATGTCCATCCTTCATGCTACTATTTTTGTCCAAGCCAAGTAAGTTTTTGTTTATTAATGCTATAGGCTTTTGGTTTCATTGTTTGTTCTCCGCCACTGTGCGCGCTTTTCGTTTGTACTTTTTTTTTGATATATTAAATAAATCATGTACTCACATTCCCGTCTCGCCCGAGCCAACTTTCCGTTGCATTCCGGAAAAGCAAACACCCAGGACCAAGTCATGACAAAGTTGATCAATAATTCATTTTCTACCACTTGTCCTTAATAATGTTGACAAAATAATAGAATGGAAAATGACACAATACTGTTACTGCATATGTCAGCAGACTAAATTAGGAGCCTTTGTTTGCTTACTTACTAATAAAAGACAAGTTGTCTTGTATGTTCACTATTTTATTTAAGGACAAACTTGCAATAAGAAACATAAGTTTAACGTACCCTAAGATTTTTGTTAAAATAAAGCTAATAATGCAATTTTTTGTGGTCCCTTTTATTTAAAAAAGTATCAAAGTACCGCAAATTATCGAAATACATTTTGGTACCTGTACCAAAATATTGGTATTGGGACAACACTGCTTACTACTGTATTTATGCTTTTTTGTGTGTTTTTAGTGGAGATTGTGGACTCGGTGGATGTTTACCTTCAAATGCTGCGAAACATCTTTGACTTCAGCGCCATCAAAAGTCTCTTAACGGGACAGGCCCAGCTGAAGATACGCATAGACGCAATGAATGGAGGTGACACCGTCATCATGATCTTCTTTTTCAAAACCATCCAAGTTGTTTGTCGGTGTTAATAGTGTCTTCTCTGCTGTTGCAGTGATGGGCCCTTATGTCCGTAGGATCCTGTGCGATGAGCTAGGGGCCCCGGCTAACTCTGCTGTCAACTGCGTCCCTTTGGAGGACTTCGGGGGACGGCCTGCTGAGCCCAACCTGATATACGCCTCTTCGCTGGTGGAAGCCATGAAAGGAGGCGACTTTGGCTTGGGAGCCGCGTTGGATGCAGACGGGGTGAGATAAGACTGACTGATGATAAGTTCTGCAGAAAGATAACAGGAACTTGAGCTTCAGCTGTTTGGCACTACTGCTGACACATCTTTAGGAACAATGTGGGTTTAAAAGACTGGAATGAGTGTTTTCATGCTAAACTGACCGCACCACAGGGAGTGAAGGAGCCTCGTTTAGACACTAGAGTCAAGGTGGATATTTTTAAGAGCGTTTTGTTCTGTTTCATTTGGGCCAAGAATGGTGTCTGTTTCTTTCATTTTGAACTGACTTCATTATGGAAAACTTTGGTTAAACAACTGAGATCCTGAAATCCTGAGATCCGGTTTGGTGACTGAAGGATTAGGTCTCTGCTTCATCGGGTCAGGATATTCAGCTCTCACTGGATCGGTTCGCAGCCCAGTGTGAAGGGACTCGGATGAGAATCAGCACTTCCAAGTACGAGTCCAGGGTTCTCGCCCATAAAAGGGTGGAGTGCCATCTCTGGGTTGGAGAGGAGATCTTTCCGCAAGTTGAGGAGTTCAAGTACCTCGGAGTCTTGTTTACGAGTGAGGGATAGACAGGCGGATCGGTGCGGCATCTGCAGTGACGCGGACACTGTATTGCAGGGGTGTCAAACTCAAATACAGAGTGGGCCAAAATTTAAAACTGAACAAAGCCGCGGGCCAAGGTTGAACAAATGAACCTTTTAATAGGGACCCAAACAAGTTTTGCATTGAATATTGAACAAGCAAGGCTTATATAACTTTATAGTGACATGCAAAATCGAGTTTCAAATAATAATAATAATAATAATAATTAAAAAATATCAACGGCATATCAAATACAATTAAAAAAAAAGCCTTCTGAGGTAAATATCAACATTAACTTTTTCCACAGGTTAATAAATTTGAAAATAAAATCACAATGAATAAACCAACCATTCAGGACTTTAAACTGCTCAGTGTGCAACACACTGATCTAATCTGATGTGCCCAAGCCAGATACCTGCCATCTTTTCTTGGATGCTAGTTCATTAATGTCGGGGCTCAGGCTTTGAGCTGAGGCAACCTTCATTATCGAACAAAGGTGTTCAACAGTCATTATATCTCGTCCACCCGGACCACAGTCTTGGGGGCGTGCCTTAAATGCAGTGCCTTTAACGTACTTTACGAGCTATCGTCACGTCCGCTTATCATCCAGTCTAACATCGTTCAGACCCAGTCACGAGATATGTGCGGCTTCGGTACGCACACACTAGTGAATGCAAGGCATACTTTATCAACAGCGATACAGGTTACACTGAGGGTGCCAGTATAAAAAACTTTAACACTGTTAGAAATATACGCCACACTGTGAAGCCACACCAAACAAGTATGACAAACACATTTCGGGAGAACATCCGCACCGTATCACAACATAAACACAACAGAACAAATACCCAGAACCCTTTGCAGCACTAACTCTTCCGGGACGCTACAAAATACACCCCCGCTACCACCAAACCCCCCCCACCACACACACACACCTTGTAGCATCCCGGAAGAGTTAGTTAGGGTTCTGGGTATTTGTCCTGTTGTGTTTATGTTGTGCCGCGGGCCAGAGTTTGACACCCATGCTGTATTGATTTGTTGTGGTGAAAAAGGAGAGGAGCTAAGCCGGAAGGCAAAGCTCCAATTTACCGGGCGATCTACGAAATGATCATTCACGCGTTCATTTCGTCTCGTATCGACTATTGCAATTCTCTCTTCACTCTTTTCAACAAGTCAACGCTAAAGAGACTTCAGACTGTACAAAATGCGGCTGCCAGACTTTTGACCGGTGCACCCAGAACAGCCAATATCACCCCCGTTTTATCCAGTCTTCATTGGCTTCCAGTTAAATTCTGCAATGAGTTTAAAATTTTAGTCCTGACATTCCGTGCATTGCATGGTGGGGCCCCTCAGTACATCACTGACTTGCTATGCCCCTACTCTTCAGGGCGCAGCCTCCGGTCTTCAGGTCAGAGTCTTCTAAAGATCCGCAAAACTCGTTTTAAAACCCGTGGAGACCATGGCTATAGCTCCCAGACTCTGGAACAATTTGCACTAGTCCCTCCGTGATCTTGACTGTGTTGAAACTTTGAAGAAACATTGGAAAACTTCTGTTTTTAGTAAAGCTTTTAGTTAATGCACCTTTTAACTACCAATTTTAATCCACTTTGTATCCTTTTTATGATGTTGCCCCTGTTGTACTTACTTACTTACGTCCCTATTCTCACCAATGATCATGAGCTTTGGGTTATGACCAAAAGGACAAGATAGGGGTACAAGCGGTTGAAATGAGTTTCCTTCGTCGGGTGGCGGGGCTCTCACTTTGAGATAGGGCGAGAAGATCCGTCATTAGGGAAGAGTTCAAAGTAAAGCCGCTACTCCTCTACACCGAGAGGAGCCATATGGGCTGGGTCGGACATTTGGTCAGGATGCCTCCCTGGGGAGGTGTTTAGGGCACGTCCGACCGGTAGGGGGGCACGGGGAAGACCCAGGACATGTTGGGGAGACTATGTCTGGCCTGGGAACGCCTCGGGATCCCCCGAGAGGAGCTGGACAAAGTGGCTGGGGAGAGGGAACTCTGGTATTCTCTCTTAGGCTACCCAACCTCGGATAAGTGGAAGAAGATGGATGGATGGCATTTGTGAAAGTGTACTCCTGCGGAAAGAAACTTTATCAAACGTACATTCAGGTTCGATGTAATGATATTTTTATACTTGTTGAAAATATCTCTGTGAGAAATTCATAGTACATTTTTGACCATGCACTTTAAAGGGGAACATTATCACCAGACCTATGTAAGCGTCAATATATACCTTGATGTTGCAGAAAAAAGACCATATATTTTTTTAACCGATTTCCGAACTCTAAATGGGTGAATTTTGGCGAATTAAACGCCCTTTTAGAAAAAAGGGTTACAATAAGGCAATGTCTGTGGAATAAGTCATTTTTATTTGGAGTTTAATGAGATTGACTTTGGATTCCTCGACATTCAATATTTTTTTTCATGCTATGTTTTATCTTCTGGCAGCACGTTGGAAAAGGGGTTAGTGCTCTTGCCTCACAGCGAGAAGGTCCTGGGTTCGATTCCCGGGCTCGGGGTCTTTCTGTGTGGAGTTTGCATGTTCTCACCTGTGACTGCGTGGGTTGTCTCCGGGTACTCCGGGTGCTCCCACCTGCAAAGACATGCACCTGGGGATAGGTTGATTGGCAACACTAAACTGTCCCTAGTGTGTGAATTTTTTAGTGGATTTAATTTCACTCAGAAGACAGATGAGCTTGACTTTATTTTAATGGAATTGTTTTGTTGGCCAACTTTTATGGACTGAAGAATGCCCAGCGGGATACATACTAGTCGTCTACAACCCATTTCTTATTTTCATGTGTCTAGTGGGTGACGAAAAAGCCAAAAATAAATGTTATCCTCTCATGTATTCTCAAGTTAATAGCAGGGTGATAAAACAAATAAGATAGCACAGAACACATAAAGACTTACGGTATTAGGTGGCTCAGATTTTCCAATAAGCCATCAACTTGTCATCATTTCTGCTTATTCTGGACACACGTACACACCATTTCCTGAATAAACCATCTTTGCATCAGGGGAGTTATGTCTTCTGAGCTCCCACTAAGGTCATTAGTGAGAGTGTTTAGAAGATGTTACGTAACGCTGTCGTCTTTATCTCGGCAAACTCTCAGCAGTCGCCAAACACACAACAGAACTTGCATACACTAGTGCAGTGTTTTTTCAACCTTTTTTGAGCCAAGGCACATTTTTGGCGTTTAAAAAATATGGAGGCACACCCCCAGCAGAAATCATTAAAAAAACGAAACTCAGTTGACAGTAAAAAGTCGTTGTCGCAATTGTTGGATATGACTTTAAGCCATAACCAAGCATGCATCAATATAGCTCTTGTCTCAAAGTAGGTGTACTGTCACGACCTGTCACATCACGCCGTGACTTCTTTAGAGTTTTTTGCTGTTTTCCTGTGTGTAGTATTTTAGTTCTTGTCTTGCGCTCCTATTTTGGTGGCTTTTTCTCTTTTTTTGTTTTTTTCCTGTAGCAGTTTCATGTCTTCCTTTGAGCGATATTTCCCGCATCTACTTTGTTTTAGCAATCAAGAATATTTCTGTTGCTTTTATCCTTCTTTGTGGGTACATTGTTGATTGTCATGTCATGTTCGGATGTACATTGTGGACGCCGTCTTTGCTCCACAGTAAGTTTTTGCTGTCGTCCAGCATTCTGTTTTTGTTTACTTTGTAGCCAGTTCAGTTTTAGTTTCGTTCTGCATAGCCTTCCCTAAGTTTTAATGCCTTTTCTTAGGGGCACTCACCTTTTGTTTATTTTTGGTTTAAGCCTTAGACACCTTTTTACCTTCACACTGCCTCCCGCTGTTTCCGACATCTACAAAGCAATTAGCTACCGGCTGCCACCTACTGATATGGAAGAGTATTACACGGTTACTCTGCCGAGCTCTAGACAGCACCGACACTCAACAACAACACATAATTTGCAGACTATAATTACTGGTTTGCAAAAAATATTTTTAACCCAAATAGGTGAATTAGATAATTTCCCACGGCACACCAGACTGTATCTCACGGCACACTAGTGTGCCGCGGCACAGTGGTTGAAAAACACTGCACTAGTGGAACTCTCCCTCACCTGAAAAGGAGACTATTATATATGTCTCCGTTATCCATAGGTTTATCTATAATCCATAAAGTAGGCAGGCACGGAGCTATTTCTCAGCGTGTGTTTATTCCAGCCGGCATGTTAATACGCTGACACACAACATCCGGATTCCCATCATGCATTGCTTCAAAACTACGGCAAGTAGTAATGTCCAAAAACATAACAGAGACAAAGCGGAAGAACGTAGAAGAGATATGGCGACGACGAGTAAGACGAAGAAGTACGCTTGCAAGTTCCAAAATGATTGAAAAAAATAATTTCAGTTCATCCAGGACAGCTGGAAGGGGAAGGGGTGTGCTGCCTGCACATTTTGTAGATCAGACTTCTCCATTGAACACGGTGGCCGAACGGATATACTCATTCATGAACGGATTATTTATATATATATATATATATATATATATATATATATATATATATATAGGGATTGTACCAACTCGTCCTTTCAACAAATTATATATATATATATATATATATATATATATATATATATATATATATATATATATATATATATATGGAGATTGCAAAAAGCCGCTGCCTGACCAGGGCTCAGAAAATCTGCAAAGACTACTCCCACCCCCACCAAGGACTGTTTTCACTGCTGGACTCTAGAAAGAGGTTCAGCAGCCTCCGGAGCAGAACCTCTAGGTTCTGTAACAGGTTCTTCCCTCAGGCCGTAAGACTCTTGAACGCATCATAATTATCCCCCCCAAAATGGATTAACTCACTGGAATATAAAGTCAATATAACATACATCCATAAACATGGATGCATATGAAAAAGTGCAATATATTTATCTGTACAGTAACCTATTTATTTATTTATATCTGCACCTTATTGCTTTTTTATCCTGCACTACCATGAGCTAATGCAACGAAATTTCGTTCTTATCTGTACTGTAAAGTTCAAATTTGAATGACAATAAAAAGAAAGTCTAAGGCTAAGTCCAAGTCTATATATATATATATATATATATATATATATATATATATATATATATATATATATATATATATATATATATATATATATATATATATATATATGTAAAAGAAATATTTGAAAATATATACACCCCACCCAACCCTGCCGACATCTCCCGAATTCGGAGGTCTCAAGGTTGGCAAGTATGACCGGGTAGTACCGACGGAATTTGGTCAGTGCCTATAAAAGTAGCTAATTTTTTTATCCATCCTTATATGTGAAAAAAATACTCTCTCCGTCGCTCTTTAAAAGTATTTTTAGAATCTTTATGACAAATCGAAGTGTGTTAATGTATCCGCATATAAAAACAGAGCAGATTACATTTTGATTTGGAATATTTAATTCACATCTCATATGTCAGGTCAGGTGTCAGGTCAAAGCTGACCAATCAAGTCCTTACTCCATGCATAATTATGTTCAGCTGTTAGTCACATAACAAAAATCTGTTTCAAATAAATGTTCACAATACGTTTATTGATGTGGTTGTAATTTGCAGTGGTCTACAACTAAACTGTTTCATACTTAGAGTCTAATATAAAAGACAACATTTCTGTAAAAATGCACAATTGATGTTTGACTGTGACTCATTTCATCAGGACCGTTACATGATCCTGGGAGAGAACGCTTTCTTCGTCAACCCGTCGGACTCTGTCGCCATCATGGCCGCCAATCTCTCCTCCGTTCCTTACTTCCAACAGCTCGGCGTCAAGGGCTTCGCCAGGAGCGTGGCCACCAGCACAGCACTCGATAGGTACAACACACATACTTGACCCAGTCAGTGTTACAAGGTGTTATTTCAGTCTCTGCAGAGTCTCACATGAAGAGTCACCCACCATGAATTAGATATACAGTACGCACTTTTACTCACGACCTATAAATATTAAGCGTCATACGAGGCTGCATGGGGCATTTAATGAATGGGCGCCATAGCTAAAGTTAGAGCCATTAACATTGTTCTATAAGTGGGATGTGGTTGGAGGGAATTCCCAGCTTTGCCCCCTTCCCCCAATGAACAACATGTATCATGCAAACCAAAAGGTGCATCATTTTTACCTTATAATATCTTCTTAAAGAGCACGAAGAGTCAATGAATGGTTCACAAAATGACTGTTTTGATAGTAAAGGTTGCCAAACCCTGACCTAGGCCCATGGAAAAGAAGCATTTGGATTCTAGGGCAGGGCAAAATGAGAAACTAGTTACCTATATTTGCATTTCTATAAATATTTGCACTAAAATATAATGGTTTCTTCTTGTGCCACCTCTCAACTGCTTGAAATATTTGCTAGTAATAAGCAGACGTTAAAGGAGACCTATGATGATTCTAATTTACATTTAAAAGGGAAGTGAAGTATATTTATATAGCGCTTTTCTCTAGTGACTCAAAGCGCTTTACATAGTGAAACCCAATATCTAAGTTACATTTAAACCAGTGTGGGTGGCACTGGGAGCAGGTGGGTAAAGTGTCTTGCCCAAGGACACAACAGCAGTGACTAGGATGGCGGAAGCGGGAATCGAACCTGGAACCCTCAAATTGCTGGTCTAGCTCAGGGGTTCTTAACCTTTTTGACCTCGGGGCCCAACTTTTTCATTAATTTTGAATGACTTACTGTTGGTTTTTAATCTTTTAGTCGTGGTCAAAAGTTTACATAATGTCATGGCTGTCTTGAGTTTCCAATAATTTCGACAACTCTTATTTTTTTTTGTGATAGAGTGATTGGAGCACATACTTGTTGGTCACAAAAAAACAGAACTTCCCTCCAGAAGGTCTTATCTTTGTCCATGTGATAGCAGATGAAACAAAAATTGAGCTGTTTGGCCACAATACCCAGCAATATGTTTGGAGGCGAAAAGGTGAGGCCTTTAATCCCAAGAACACCATGCCTACCGTCAAGCATGGTGGTGGTAGTATTATGCTCTGGGCCTGTTTTGCTGCCAATGGAACTGGTGCTTTACAGAGAGTAAATGGGACAATGAAAAAGGAGGATTACCTCCAAATTCTTCAGGACAACATTGGGCGCAGTTGGGTGTTCCAACAGAACAATGACCCCCAAACACACGTCAAAAGTGGTAAAGGAATGGCTAAATCAGGCTAGAATTAAGGTTTTAGAATGGCCTTCCAAAGTTCTGACTTAAATGTGTGGACAATGCTGAAGAAACAAGTCCATGTCAGAAAACCAACACATTTAGCTGAACTGCACCAACTTTGTCAAGAGGAGTGGTTAAAAAATTCAACCAGAAGCTTGTGGATGGCTACCAAAAGCGCCTTATTGCAGTGAGACTTGCCAAGGGACATGTAACCAAATATTAACATTGCTGTATGTATACTTTTGACCCAGCAGATTTGCTCACATTTTCAGTAGACCCATAATAAATTCATAAAAGAACCAAACTTCATGAATGTTTTTTGTGACCAACAAGTATGTGCTCCAATCACTCTATCACAAAAAAATAAGAGTTGTAGAAATGATTGGAAACTCAACACAGCCATGTTATGTTCTTTACAAGTGTATGTAAACTTTTGACCACGACTGTATGTATCCAACACACAAACCTCAGACTTAGGTCAGGCTGATTAAAAAATAAGCAAAATAAATACATTTACATATAATTATTTTTTGCTATAATAAATAAACTAAATTAACAATGAATAGGAAGAAGACACTCTTTATTGTCATTATATTTCAGCATAAACCCGTTCAAGATTAGACAAACATTGTGCAGGGGAGTCGATCTCAGACTGGGCTCTTGGTGGGAAGTCCAGACTGAGGCCAAGAAAAAAAAAACCTGATAGCCAATAAGCACATGCACATAAACTTGTCACACACAAACCACAAGACTTGAAACGGGGTTGGGGCAGCAGCTATCTTAATAGCCCCAACCCCGTTAGCCAATAAACACACATAAACTTGTCACACAGAAACCACAAGACTTGCAACGGGGTGGGAGCAGCAGCTACTAAGATAATAGCAGTCGCTATTAAGATAGCTGCTGCTATTTTAATGTGTTTCTTTATTAAACAGTCAATAAAATTAAAGTGCGAATGAAAATACCGCTCCATCACTTTAGTCCTAATTTTTGCGCTATAGAAACTTTAGCTCCAGACTTCTTCCTTTGTTGGAGATTGTCTTTACAACCACAAGTGGTGGAAAGTGGTATTACATCTGAGTACTGCTGCGGCCATACTTGCCAACCCTCCCGATTTTCCTGGGAGTCTCCCGAATTTCAGTGCCTCTCCCGAAAATCTCCCGGGGCAATCATTCTCCCGAATTTCTCCTGATTTTCACCCGGACAACAATATTAAGGGCGTGCCGTGATGGCACTGCCTTTAGCGTCCTCTACAACCTGTCGACGCGTCCGCTTTTTCACCATACAAACAGCGTGCCGGCCCAGTCACATGTTGTATGCGGCTTCTGCATACACACAAAAGTGACTGCAAGACATACTTGATCAACAGCCATACAGGTCACACTGAGGGTGGATGTATAAACAACTTTAACACTGTTACAAATATGCGCCACACTGTGAACCCACACCAAACAAGACTGACAAACACATTTCGGGAGAACATCCGCACCGTAACACAACATAAACACAACAGAACAAATACCCAGAATCCCTTGCATCCCTAACTCTTCCGGGCTACAATATACACCCCCTCTACCACCAAACCCTGCGCTCCCCCCCCCAAAAAAACCCTCAAACCCCCCCCCAATCTCCCGAATTCGAAGGTCTCAAGGTTGGCAAGTATGGTTACGGCCCATACGGACCCCGCTATTTTTTGGCAGCCCTCTAGGGGGCGCTGAACTTGTTAAAGAAAAAAAACAAAACTTAAGCACAGAGTCTATGTAAATAAGTGATTCATAGTCCAACAAGACCCACAATGCAATGCGTTCCCACATCACACTTTCAAGCCCTAAATATAGTATAAAGATTTATTGAGGTATCACTATGACACCATATAGAGGCAAACCTTGTCCGGTGTTGTACTCTGGCACTAACAGAGTAGGGGCGGTATAGCTCGGTTGGTAGAGAGGGCCGTGCCAGTAACTTGAGGGTTCCAGGTTCGATCCCTGCTTCCTCCATCCTAGTCACTGCCGTTGTGTCCTTGGGCAAGACACTTTACCCACCTGCTCCCAGTGCCACCCACACAGGTTTAAGTGTAACTTAGATATTGGGTTTCTCTATGTAAAAGCGCTTTGAGTCACTAGAGAAAAGCGCTATATAAATATAATTCACTTCACTACCGAATGTCAGTCTGCTGGTGTTGGAGTCAAGGAAGAACTCCCATTTCAAGTCCCAAGTAAAGCTCCAGCATGCTCCACTTTTTGACGTAATGCCAGGCTAAAAGCTTTTAAGCTGTGGTCAGAGGAGACACACATAACTGGATGCTATGTTTGGCAAAATATAAAAGTCACGGCCAAAAGCTGGTAGTATTTCACCCCTACTCCTCACATCTCGATGGGGCCTCATCCCCTTTTGCTGAATGTTTTTGTGTTGGTGCTATACGTGTAAATGTGCTGTCGACGGCGCCTAAACCTCATCAGTTTTTTTATTTATTTTCTGGGATGTTTGGCTTTCAGTTCCGGCCCTCACGTCCTCCCAGGGACTAAAATTGGTTTACTCTTATTTTGGTCATGTAAACAACTGCGCTGGGCGCACTGTGGGCTTTTATTGATGTGCATGATGGCTATGTGAAAATGACACAAACCCAAAGGGAAATCCACAGTGAGAGTGTTTTCACGTTCATAAGACAGTTTACATCAGGCCTGGGCAGTTATTTTGACTCGGGGGCCACATTTAGAGAAAAAAATGTGTCTGGGGGGCCGGTATATTTATTTTTAGGAACACTAATGTAAAACCTCACAATAATGTCTGATTGAATGCTAAAAACGTTATGACAGACGTAATGGAATGTTACATTTTTCTATGAACGATAAAACACTGAATATTGACAACATATGAATGTCACACCCCCTTTCGATCGACATATTTTACAATCAAGTGAAACGCAACAAAAATGCAACAAACAGTGAAATATGAACGTGAAGGGTACAAAATAAACCCACCTACAATCTGATATATCTGATATTTGCTTAATTTCCCCCAGGGATCAATAAAGTACTTTCTATTCTATTCCATTCTATATATCACTAAGCTTTAGAACTTAGTTGTGAAAATCTCCTTCCGCGTCTGTGGAAACGCTACCCGCCCACACTGCTTGGTGCCTCATCTGAGCTGCTGTGACGTAGATTACCATAGTATCTAATTAGATTACCATAGTAACTAATTTGATTACCAAAGTAACTGGTATATCATCCATAAGCGCAGATTCCAACCATTGAAATACTTGGTATAGTTGAAGACTTACGGTCATTAGAAAACATCACTGCACATCATAATGGCAGCTACACTTTCCATTTTAAAGATCTAAAAAAATTATTTGGGAATGTCCGGCGGGCCAGATTGAAAAGCTCAATGGGCCGCATGGGGCCCCCGGGCCTTAATTTGCCCAGGTCTGGTTTACATTGTATGTGGAGGAATTACACTACTGAATACATGTCTGCTCTTTTTCTCATGAGCTTGGAAAGGTTTGCTGACTTGATCCTGCAACTCTTACCTTATTACACTGCAAAAACTGAAATCTAAGTAAGATTAAATATCTCAAATAAGGGTGATATTTGCTTATTTTCTGTCTGATAAGATCATTCTTCTCACTTAGCAGATTTTATGTTAGAGTCTTTTAATTGTTTTAAGTGTTTTGGTCCTAAATGATCTCAGTAATAATAATAATAATAATAATACATTTTATTTATAAGGCGCCTTTCTGGGCACTCAAGGACACCGTACAAAATCAAAACAATAAAATCAAATTGGATAAAAAACAACAACAACAGTAAGATATTACTGAGATTTGATGACCTATATTGAGTAAAACATGCTTGAAACTAGAATATCAAGTGTTGCAAAGCTGTGTCATCAACACTCACAAGTATAAAACTACTTTTTTAAAGTAATAATTTCTTATTTCAAGCATGAAAAAAAAAATCATGACTTTGACACAATTGTGTCTCATAATTAAAACAGATGACAGCCAAATGGACTTTGTGTCATGACTTGGTCTTGGGTGTTAGCTTTTCCGGGATGCAACGGAAAGTTGGCTCGGGCGAGACGGGAATGTAAGCACATTTTTATTTAAAGACTATAACTACAAAAAAAGGAAGTAAACAAAAGGCGCGCACAATGGCGGAGAACAAACTATGAAACCAAAAAGACTATAAACATGGAACAAAAACTTACTTGGCTTGGACAAAAATAGTAGCATGAAGGATGGACATGGAAAGAAGTGTCAGGAATGTACAGAGCATAAATGTACTAAATAAACTGAAAACAATGAACTTAAATACTACAGACACGATTAACGAAAACAGGTGCGTGACTCAAAACGTGAAACAGGTGCGTAACGTGACAGGTGAAAACTAATGGTTGCTATGGTGACAAAAAAAAACAAAAGTGCACAAAAAGTCCAAAAACAAAACCGAACATGACTAAAATAAAACATGATCACACAGACATGACACTTTGCTGTTTTATTTTCAATGAAACAATAGAAAATACGTACTCATATAGTAGTACAGTTGGCACAGTACTGTAAACTGACAGTTAATATTTAAACATTTAACATTTCTAACAATTTTGAACAGAAATAGTTCATGCACATTCAGATGAATTCTTCAAAATTACAATTAAATTTTTTTTGGCCGGGCTGTATATATGCGCACTAATTGACTGAAAGAGCACATACTTGGCGCGATGATGTCCTGTTGTTGATGGAAAAATGCATTTTTAGACCATATGATTTGCCTGAACGGCTAGGAGACCCCGAGAGTAACAAGCGGTTGCCTTGTTGCCTTTCCATTAAGAACAATAAATTAGTTTTTAGTATAAGTTTGCTGGTTTCAAGAAATGTAATGCCGAGCGCATATAATTATGTCAAGATAATGGCACTAGCATTTACTTAATTGAAGAATATTTTTCAACATATTGAGTAAAAAGGTCTAATTTTTTTTTTCTACCAAGAAAAGTGCACTTGTTATTAGTGAGAATATACTTATTTTAAGGTATTTTTGTGTTCATTGAAGTTAGCTAATTTTACTTGTTTTGGAAAGTCTTGACAAGCCAAATTTTCTTGTTCTATTGGCAGATCATTTTGCTTAGTTCAAATAAAATACCCCTTATTTTTGTAATTTTTTTTCTTGTTTTTGAACACTGACTTTTTGCAGTGTAAGCTGTTGCTTGGTTTTGCTTTGCTTCTCTTTTCAAATGTCATGGTGACTGTCAAACTACCAGCAGGGGATAATTCTACTTTTTATTCCCCTCAGGGTAGCCAAAGCCATGAAACTGTCGCTGTATGAGACTCCTACTGGTTGGAGGTACTTTGGCAATCTGATGGACTCCGGACGTTGTTCCATCTGCGGCGAGGAGAGTTTCGGGACAGGTAGCGACCACGTCAGCATTGCACCTTCACTCACTCGGCAACACATTGCAAAAAAGTTGGCACGGGGGCATGTTCACCACTGTGTTACATGGCCTTTCCTTTTAACAACACCAATTTTTGAAGCTTTTCAGGTGGAATTATTTCCCATTTTTGCTTGATGTACAGCTTAAGTTGTTCAACAGTCCGTTGTGGTATTTTAGGCTTCATAATGCGGCACACAATTTCAATGGGAGACAGGTCTGGACTACAGACAGGCCAGTTTAGTACCCGCACTCTTTTACTATGAAGTCACGCTGTTGTAACACGTGGTTTGGCATTGTCTTGCTGAAATAAGCAGGGGCGTCCATGATAACGTTGCTTGGATGGCAACATATGTTGCTCCAAAACCTGTATGTACCTTTCAACCTAAATGGTGCCTTCACAGATGTGTAAGTTACCCATGCCTTGGGCACTAATACACCCCCATACCATCACAGATGCTGCCTTTTCAACTTTGCACCTTTAACAGTCCGGATGGTTCTTTTCCTCTTTGGTCCGGATGACACGACGTCCACAGTTTCCAAAAACAATTTGAAATGTGGCCTTGTCAGACCACAGAACACTTTTCCACTTTGCATCAGTCCATCTTAGATGAGCTCAGGCCCAGCGAAGCCAGCGGCGTTTCTGGGTGTTGTTGATAAATGGCTTTCGCTTTGCATAGTAGAATTTTAACTTGCACTTACAGATGTAGCGACAAACTGTAGTTACTGACAGTGGTTTTCTTAAGTGTTCCTGAGCCCATGTGGTGATATCCTTTACACACTGATGTCGCTTTTTGATGCAGTACCACCTGAGGGATCGAAGGTCCATAATATCATCGTTTACGTGCAGTGATTTCTCTCGATTCTCTGAACCTTTTGATGATATTACGGACCGTAGATGGTGAAATCCCTAAATTCCTTGCAAAAGCTCGTTGAGAAATGTTGTTCTTAAACTGTTCGACAACTTGCTCACGCATTTGTTCACAAAGAGGTGACCCCTCGCCCCATCCTTGTTTGTGAATGACTGAGCATTTCATGGAAGCTGCTTTTATACCCAATCATGGCACCCACCTGTTCCCAATTAGCCTGTTCACCAGTGGGATGTTCCAAATAAGTGTTTGATGAGCATTCTTTAACTTTCTCAGTCTTTTTGCCACTTGTGCCAGCTTTTTTGGAACATGTTGCAGGCATTAAATTCCAAATGAGCTAATATTTGCAAAAAATAACAAAGTTTAACAGTTCGAACGTTAAGTATCTTATCAGTGGCCTAGTGGTTAGAGTGTCCGCCCTGAGATCGGTAGGTTGTGAGTTCAAACCCCGACCGAGTCATACCAAAGACTATAAAAAAATGGGACCCATTACCTCCCTGCTTGGCACTCAGCATCAAGGGTTGGAATTGGGGGTTAAATCACCAAAAATGATTCCCGGGCGCGGCACAGCTGCTGCCCACTGCTCCCCTCACCTCCCAGGGGGTGATCAAGGGGATGGGTCAAATGCAGAGGACAAATTTCACCACACCTAGTGTGTGTGACAATCATTGGGACTTTAACTTTAACTTTAACTTTAACTTTGCAGTCTATTCAATTGAATATAAGTTGAAATGGATTTTCAAATCATTGTATTCTGTTTTTATTTACCATTTACCCAACGTGCCAACTTCACTGGTTTTGGGTTTTGTACAAACATTGAAAAAAAAGGAGTGTGTGTGTGTAGAATAGGGACTCACTATGCTGGTAGTTGTTGTCGCGCTATCACTTGATGTCTGTGCTGGCCGACTGTTGTTGATACAACCGGTACTTTTCAGAGGCGGTATAGTACCGAATATGATACATAAGTATCGCGGTACTATACTAATACCTGTATACCGTACAATCCTAGTAGTATATTACTATATGATGAATAGTAAAGTGATAAAATCAATATTTGTATTTTTACAAAATCCTTTTTTGGGGCACTTTGTTATGGTTTCCAAATTCAGGGAATAATCCCCTGGACACGGCAGGACTTTGAGGGTAACAACCAAAGGATTTAAATGAGAAATAGATTGTCATTTTTACTTCTGTTTAGTTATTGTCTACTATCAACTTTGTTTTGTTCAAACTGTAATAAACAAGAACAGGGAAACAGGTCAGGTTGTCAGGAATTGTTGGTGACGAACCCCAAGATGCAGCGATGGCATGGCTTGTTGCAGGAAAACATGATTTTAATGTCCATAATGCAGGGAAAACAGGAAAACAGGTGACAGTACACAGGAACCAGGAACCAGGCAACAGGATACAAAGAAAACTGGAGCCAGCAAACAGTCTACAGCAGGGGTGTCAAACTCAAATACAGAGTGGGCCAAAATTTCAAACTGAACAAAGCCGCGGGCCAAGGTTCAACAAATTAACCTTTTAATAGGGACCCAAACAAGTTTTGCATTGAATATTGAACAAGCAAGGCTTATATAACTTTATAGTGACATGCAAAATTGAGTTTCAAATAATAATAATAATAATAATAATAATAAAAAAATATCAATAGCATATCAAATACAATTTGAATAAAAATGTAACGCCTTTTTTCTATTTGCAGCCTTCTGAGGTAAATATCGACATTAACTTTTTCCACAGGCTAATCATAAATTTGAAGATAAAATAACAATAATAAATGAATCAAACATCCAAGCCTTGAAGTAGCAATAGAAAGTGCATGAATAAGACGTTAATTATTGCTCAACTTGCTACACTGATTTGCTTTAACACTGAATGTGGAACAAGCAACGCTTATATAACTTAATAGTGCAAAATCAACTTTCAAAAAACCAACGAAAAAACATCAAATTTAAATAAAAAATAAAATGCCTCTTTTCTATTTGCGGCTTTCTGAGGTAAATATCAACATTTGGTGGTAGCGGGGGTGTATATTGTAGCGTCCCGGAAGAGTTAGTGCTGCAGGGGGTTCTGGGTATTTGTTCTGTTGTGTTTATGTTGTGTTACGGTGCGGATGCTCTCCCGATATGTGTTTGTCATTCTTGTTTGGTGTGGGTTCACAGTGTGGCGCATATTTGTAACAGTGTTAAAGTTGTTTATACAGCCACCCTCAGTGTGACCTGTATGGCTGTTGACCAAGTATGCCTTGCATTCACTTATGTGTGTGTAAAAGCTGCATATATTATGTGACTGGGCCGGCACGCTGTTTGTATGGAGGAAAAGCGGACGTGACGACAGGTTGTAGAGGACGCTGAAGGCAGTGCCTTAAAGGCACACCCCCAATAATGTTATCTGGGTGGAAATTGGGAGAAATTCGGGAAAATGGTTGCCCCGGGAGATTTTTGGGAGGGGCACTGAAATTCGGGAGTCTGCCGGGAAAATCGGGAGGGTTGGCAAGTACGAGTATTAGAGGTGAATGCGGTGTTACAGCGCCACCGCTGCTGTATAATACCGTCGGGCCAGCTCTAATGTTAATTTGATATTGCTTCAAAGGCCAAATGAAATTACACGGCGGACCAAATTTGGCCCGCGGGCCAGAGTTTGACACGCATGGTCTACAGCATACAATACTCCAGCCCTGACTGGAGGGCGAGGCGTGTATATATAGTGGCCTGATTGGCACTTGCCACCAGGTGTGCCAGACTGCCAATCAGGGACAGGTGAGGGGAAACAAGCGCTAAGGGAGACGTGCAGGAACTGGAACCAAAATAAGAGCGCTGACAGGAAATACAAAAAACCACAGAGGAAAAACCAAAACATAACCAAACTGTCAGTGACAAGCCTGACACAGGTATTGTGTTGATATTGTTACAGTGCCGTCTAGTGTTTAAAGTTCAAGTTAAAGTTAAAGTACCAATGATTGTCACACACACACTAGGTGTGGCGAAATTATTCTCTGCATTTGACCCATCACTCTTGATCACCCCCTGGGAGGTGAGGGGAGCAGTGGGCAGCAGCGGTGGCTGCGCCCGGGAATCATTTTGGTGATTTAACCAAATTTACAATTAATACACGTAATCGCGTCGACCGATCTCATTCATAGACAATCTGTATCTAATTATCTAATTTCCCCTCGGGCATTAATAAAGTACTATCTAATCTAATCGTATAATCTGTATCATTAACAATCGGCAGCATAAAACCCCGATTGGCACACTCACACTGCAAAAAGTCAGTGTTCAAAAACAATTTAAAAACATTTTTAAAAATGAGGGGTATTTTACTTGAACTAAGGAAAATTATCTGCCAATAGAACAAGAAAATTTGGCTTGTCAAGACTTTGCAAAACAAGTAAAATTAGCTAACCTCCATGTAACCCAAAAATACCTTAAAATAAGTATATTCTCACTAATAACAAGTGCACTTTTCTTGATAGAAAAAACAAATATGAGACCTTTTTCTCAATATGTTGAAAAATATTCTTAAATGAAGTAAATGCTAGTGCCATTATCTTGACATAATGATATGCGCTCGGCATTACATTTCTTGAAACCAGCAAACTTATACTAAAAACTAGTTTATTTTTCTTAATGGAAAGGCAACAAGGCAACCGCTTGTTACTCTCGGGGTCTCCTAGCCGCTCAGGCAAATCATATGGTCTGAAAATGCATTTTTCCATCCATAACATGACATCATCGCGCCAAGTGCGTGCTCCTTCAGTCAATTAGTGCGTGAGGAATATATATATATATATATATATATATATATATATATATATATATATATATATATATATATATATATATAGCCAATTTTTTTAATTGTAATTTTGAATAATTTACCTGAATGTGCATGAACGATTTCTGTTCAAAATAGTTTGAAATGTCACATGTTAAATGTTTAAATATTAACTGTCCGTTTACAGTACTGTGCCTACTGTACTACTATATGAGTACGTATTTTCTCCTGTTTCATTGAAAATAAAACAGCAAAGTCCATTTGGCTGTCATCTGTTTTAATTATGAGACACAATTGTGTCAAAGTCATGATTTTTTTTTCATGCGTGAAATAAGAAATTCTTACTTTGAAAAAACAGTTTTATACTCGTGAGTAGAGATGTCCGATAATATCGGCCTGCCGATATTATCGGCCGATAAATGCTTTAAAATGTAATATCGAAAATGATTGGTATGGTTTTTTTTATTATTGGTATCGTTTTTTGTTTTTTGTTTTTATTTTTTTTTATAAATCAACACAAAAAACACAAGATATACTTACAATTAGTGCACCAACCCAAAAAACCTCCCTCCCCCATTCACACTCATTCACACAAAGGGTTGTTTCTTTCTGTTATTAATATTCTGGTTCCAACATTATATATCAATATATATCAATACAGTCTGCAGGGGATACAGTCCGTAAGCACACATGATTGTGCGTGCTGCTGGTCCACAAATAGTACTAACCTTTAACAGTTAATTTTACACATTTTCATTAATTACTAGTTTCTATGTAACTGTTTTTATATTGTTTTACTTTCTTTTTTATTCAAGAAAATGTTTTTAATTTATTTATCTTATTTTATTTTATGAATTTTTAAAAAAAGGACCTTATCTTTACCATACCTGGTTGTCCAAATTAGGCATAATAATGTGTTAATTCCACGACTGTATATATCGGTATCGGTTGATATCGGTATCGGTAATTAAGAGTTGGACAATATCGGAATATCGGATATCGGCAAAAAGCCATTATCGGACATCCCTACTCGTGAGTGTTGATGACACAGCTTTGCAACAGTTGATGTTCTAGTTTCAAGCATGTTTTACTTCATATAGGTCATAAAATCTCAGCAACAAGCTGTAATATCTTACTGAGATAATTTAGGACCAAAGCACTTAAAACAAGTAAAACACTCTAACATTAAATCTGCTTAGTGAGAAGAATTATCTTATCAGACATAAAATAAGCAAATATCACCCTTATTTGAGATATTCAATCTTACTTAGATTTCAGTTTTTGCAGTGCATACAGCACAGTGCTTAAGTTTCTCTATAATATTAACTAAATCATCATTACAATATTTGTTTTAAAATGTTTTTACCTTAGTTTGGCTGCCGGCTTACTTATTTCCTAGACTCCCCACATGGAGTAAAACATGTTTATGACTGACTCCAAAGAAGACCAAAGGGGAAAAAAATACAACTGAAACCAAATCCTCTCCCCCCTTCTTGTTCACACACACACACACACACACACACACACACACACACACACACACACACACACACACACACACACACTGCCCACTCGCTCTTTCTCAGGCTGGAGCGCATCCCGACTGTCATGTAATAGATGAGGGCCGAGACCCCGGCTGCATGTGTAAATAATCCCCATTCTTCTGCTATAAAAGGAGACTCTTTGAATGGCTGCAACATGCAGACGGCACATGTCGCTGCTGGTGTCTGGTACACATGTTCCCCCCCCCCTGCTTCTACACGGGATAAACACGACTTAAAAGTGTCTGAGAGATGTAAGGAGAATTGGTAGCGGAGAGCTAACATGAGTGCAGGGAGCAGAGAAGTGAAAGGAGGTCTCTCTGCAGAGCACATGAGCTGTCTACCCTTTTAAGGCCAAAAAGCTTTGCAGAGGAGAGCTTTGCTGTAAATCATCTCAGCTGTGCACCACTTTTACTCTTCACTCCTAATATCGGCGCTGTTTTGCAACTAGGTTTATATTATTATTGTGTATGGTTGTCCAAGCAAAGCCAAATGAATAGCCTAAAGGCTTTTTTGTGTGGTAATAGGATCTGATTCATTATGTGAGCCCGGACAAGGGCCGGTTCAAAGCAGGCATATACAGTACAGGCCATAAGTTTGGACACACCTTCTCATTCAATTTTCTTTATTTTCATGACAATTTACATTGTAGATTGTCACTGAAGGCATCAAAACTATGAATGAACACATGTGGAGTTATGTACTTAACAACATGTTGCATATTTTTGTTTTTTGCCATAAAAACGGGGTTTTCTTCAACAAAAATTGCATAAAACATAAACAAAATTAAAGCTGCAAGCAGCGATGGACGGGACCGACTTTGAGGGCTCATAAAATCCAAACCGGAGCAGTAATTAAAACTTTTTCATCAAATTTTAACCAGAAGGGTTCAATCTCTCTCCTGTGCTAATTTGAAGCCAACACGACAAACGCGCTCGGAGGAGATCCATCCATCCATCCATTTCCTACCGCTTATTCCCTTCGGGGTCGCGAGGGGCGCTGGAGCCTATCTCAGCTACAATTGGGTGGAAGGCGGTGTACACCCTGGACAAGTCGCCACCTCATCGCAGGGCCAACACAGATAGACAGACAACATTCACACTCACATTCACACAATAGGGCATGTGTTTGGAGGTGGGAGGAAGCCGGAGTGCCCGGAGGGAACCCACGCAGTCACGGGAAGAACATGCAAACTCCACACAGAAAGATCCCGAGGTGACTGTTTTTACACAACTTTTGTTTTGAAGGGGGAATTGCAAACTTCCTGTTGATTTTTGCTGGGGGTTGTCAGTGAAATATAGGTCTAAGTGAGACCTACATAGGGGTTTTTGTTTCATGTCTCTACGACATTCCTACTGGGAGTTACAGGTAGTTTTGTCTGTGTTTTCTTCCTAGGGAGCAGTAGAGCGCAATTTTGAGTTTTGGGGTTTGGTTTTTTGATTAGATCGCAATTTTTGCCAGTCTGATGTGTGTGTCCAATTTGGTGAGTTTTGAAGCATGTTAAGGGGGTCAAATTACAGCTCAAAGAGGCGGCGGTATAATAATAAAACGCTGGAAATTCAATAGGGTCCTCTGTCCCAAAGGGACTCGGTCCCTAATAAAACCATAGACAGAAAGATGTGAAGTTTATCTAAAATAAAATATATGATTTATTTTTACTGTTTTTATGACTGAGACACTTCTGCGTCCCAGGACCAAACTTGAGGGGAGCCCTAAAGGTTAAAAAAATATACAGTACAGGCCAAAAGTTTGGACACACCTTCTCCTCATTCAATGCGTTTTCTTTATTTTCATGACTATTTACATTGTAGATTGTCACTGAAGGCATCACAACTATGAATGAACACATGTGGGGTTATGTACTTAACAACATGTTGCATATTTTAGTTTTTGCCATAAAAACGGGGTTTTCTTCAACAAAAACTGCATAAACAAAATAAAACCATAGAAAAACTTCTGGGTCCCAGGACCAAACTTGAGGGGAGCCCTAAAGGTTGAAAAAAATATACAGTGCAAGGCCAAAAGTTTGGACACACCTTCTCCTCATTAAATTTTCTTTATTTTCATGACTATTTACATAAGAGGTGCTCATTACGTCGATCGCGATCTACCGGTCGATCTCGGAGGGTGTGTCAGTCGATCACCAGCCAGGCATTAAAAAAATAGTCCTAAAAATGAGCGATCATAAATCTTCACTATGACGTCACTTTCGTCACTCTATTGACATTCACGGCACCCGAGGGTCTTCTGAGATGACGCTGGCTGCTGCCAGCTCATTAAAATTACCGACTGGAAGGCGAGAAACACTTTATTTCAACAGACTCTGGCGCCGTACCTGTCGTCAAAACTCCAAAGACCGACTGCACAGTTGCACAATAAAAGCTCTGCTTCATCCTGCCTGCGCTACCAAAATAAGAGTCTCAGAAAGCTGGCGTGCACAAGCTAGCAAGCTCCGGAGTTTGCCGACAATGTATTTCTTGTAAAGTGTATACAAAGGAGTACGGAAGCTGGACAAATAAGATGCCAAAAACCAACCACTTTCATGTGATATTGGACAGAAAGGAGGACTTTTTTTCTCCTCCATTCGAAAATGCGGACATTATCATCACCACTGTCTGATTCCAATCAATGCAAGTCATCACAATCAGGTAATACACCAACTTATATTCTTGTCTTCATGAAAGAAAGGAATCTATATGTGTTAAACATGCTTGTATTATCTTTAACCACCTTTAACTTGTTAACAATATTAACTATATGTGTTAAACATGCTTGTATTATCTTTAACCACCTTTAAGTTATTAACTATATGTGTTAAACATGCTTGTTTTATCTTTAACCACCTTTTAACTTGTTAACAATATTAACTATATGTGTTAAACATGCTTGCATTATCTTTAAACACCTTTAACTTGTTAACAATATTAACTATATGTATTAAACATACTTGTATTATCATTAAACACCTTTAATGTATTAACAATATTAACTATATGTGTTAAACATGCTTGCATTATCATTAAACACCTTTAACTTGTTAACAAAAACATATATTTCATAAATAAGTAAATATAAATTATATATATGAATGAGGTAGATCCCTACGACTTGATCAATTGAAAAGTAGCTCGCCTGCAGAAAAAGTGTGAGCACCCCTGATTTACATTGTAGACTGTCACTGAAGGCATCAAAACTATGAATGAACACATGTGGGGTTATGTACTTAACAACATGTTGCATATTTTAGTTTTTGCCATAAAAACGGGGTTTTCTTCAACAAAAATTGCATAAAACATAAACAAAATAAAACTACAGACAGAAAGAATGATTTGATTAACGTGAACCCCGACTTAAACAAGTTGAAAAACTTATTGGGGTGCTACCATTTAGTGGTCAATTGTACGGAATATGTACTGTACTGTGCAATCTGCTAATAAAAGTTTCAATCAATCAATCATATCTGAAGTTTATCTAGAGATTTAAGCGTTGACAAAAAATCAAATATATGATTTATTTTTAAGTTTTTTATGACTGAGACACTTTTAGGTCCCAGGACCAAATTTGAGGGGAGCCCTAAAGGGTAAAAAAATATATACAGTTCAGGCCAAAAGTTTGGACACACCTTTTCCTCATTCAATGCGTTTTCTTTATTTTCATGACTATTTACATTGTAGATTGTCACTGAAGGCATCAAAACTATGAATGAACACATGTGGAGTTAACAAAAAAAGGTGAAATAACTGAAAACATGTTTTGTATTCTAGTTTCTTCAAAATAGCCAACCTTTGCTCTGATTACGGCTTTGCACACTCTTGGCATTCTCCCGATGAGCTTCAAGCACACCTGTGAAGTGAAAACCATTTCAGGTGACTACTTCTTGAAGCTCATCGAGAGCATGCCAAGATGGTCTGGAGTAACAGGCCGTGACGCATTCGAGTGGATCTCCCCTCCGCTCATTGCCGTCTTTACCAACAAGACTCCCCAATAGAGGTAAAGGTAATGTTAAGTATTCATTTAGCCTTTTCATTCACCATTTATATGTATTTCACATTGTTTCCCTTGCGTAAAACTACCATTATTGTCAAAAAAATGTGTCTTCTGTTAACATTTTCGGGGGTCTGGAATAAATTAATTAGATTGGCATTATTTCTTGTGGAAAAAAAAAATCCGGTTTTCGTAGAGTTTTGTTTTTGTTTCATCTTTTGTAACGGACTACTAACAATAAACCGTGTACCACTGTACTTCTTATTTCCTTCTTCTTTTGAACTTTTGCTGCCACCTAGACTCATGCCGTCCAAAGCTTGTTGGTCTAAAGCAGGAATGTTAAACTATTCTGTTTTGGAGGCCACATTTCAAGAAAACTCACGCCTGGCGGGCCAGACTTTGCCCTTCTCTATTAGTCTTATTTCGTATATTCCGGAGAACCTTCATCCTCTGTTCTTTTTGAGGCACCTTCTGAATAACAGCACTCCAGTGTTTTTTTAATCTGCCGCAAAAATGTGAGTCCCTCAAACCTTTTCAAATTGAACTCACGGGCCACCAGTTAAATGCCCCTCTCTACCTCAAATAGCTACTCACCCCCAAATCCTCCACACGACACCGGACAGGCTAACCTCCTCCATCCTCCGAGGACAAAGCTACGAACAATGGGGGACCGGGCTTTCTGCTCCGCCGCTCCCAGTCTGTGGAACGTTCTCCCTGACCACCTGAGGGCACCACAGACTGTGGATGCTTTTAAAAAAGGCTTAAAACCCTTCTTTAAAAAAAAAAAAAAAAAAAAAAAAGCCTTTTTTTAGATATATGCATACTAGTTTTAGCTATTTGGCTGTTCTAGTTTTTATTTTTGTTTATTTTTTATTATCTTTTTATTTTTATTTCTTTTATTTTTTTTATTTTTTAATACACTGTAGCACTTTGAGGTTGTTTACTCAATGTAAAGTGCTTTTTACAAATAAAATCTATTATTATTACTATTATTATTAACCCAAATGATGAAAAAGAGAAATGGAACCTTGGGGAACACCACAAGTATAACTAAAGTAGTTGAACAAATGACTAGTAACTGCATCTGAAGTAAACAAGCAACAGCAACACTTTATTAACATGAATCACAATACCAAAAAAATGTGTAACTGCCGTAAAGGAGAGAACCTATAGGGGTGCCTTCAGAAACGCCTCAGTTATCTAAATCACAAGTTCAAAGACCAGTGTTCTATGTTTGCTAGCAATGTTGAAATGTCAATGCAAGCATCTTCCAATGTGTTTAGAGTGGTCCAAGTTCTTATACAACAGAAGCTTCCTAGCATGTTTAGACATTTTTTGTCTCCCAAGTTTTTAACTGAACCCGGGGCTTTTATGGTGTCATTCCCGGGCCTGATTTGGCCCCTAGTTGAATAGCCTTGGTCTAGGGCAGGGGTCTGCCACTTGCGGCTCTGTAGCGCCGCCCTAGTAGCTCCCTGAAGCTTTTTCAAACATGTATGAAATTAGACAAAGACGGGGGGAAAAATATATATATATATTTTTTGATATGGTTTCTGTAGGAGGACAACATGACAGAAACCTTCCTAATTGTTAGAAATACCACTGTTTATATTAAAAAATGTTTCACTGATGAGAGTATTTGGCAAGCACCGTTTTGTCCTACTAATTTTGGCAGTCCTTGAACTCACCGTAGTTTGTTTACATGTATAACTTTCTTCAATGATGCCAGTGAAAGACAAAGAGGAGGACAACGTGACACAAACCTTCCTATTTGTTAGCAATCCTACTCTTTATATCAGGGCCGGCCCGTGGCATAGGCCGTATAGGCAAATGCTAAGGGCGCCGTCCATCAGGGGGCGCCACGCCAGTGCCACAAATGTTGGAGGAAAAAAAAAAAAAAAAAAAAAAGTTGATACTATTATTTCTAAATACAAAAAAATAATCCCACGTTAATTAAAATGCAAAGTAAAACCTATTTAATAGAAATATTATTTGTTACAACATTACGCCCCCCCCCACCCCCGCACGGTGCGCCCCCTCCCTTCCCGTATCATGACTCTTTTTGGACGTCACCACATCAAAAAATCAACACATGTCAAAACGGCCAAAACTGTCAGGTGCCCAGGGAAGAAAAAAGAGAAAAGAAGAGAAGGAGAAACAAGAAAAGACAGAGGTAGCAGGTAGGTAACGTTAGCCTACATGAAATTATTTGTCTGTTACAGAATGTGATAGTAACCTGGCTTTTTAGCATTAAGCTAATGTTACATGATTCGGCAATTGCTAATCAATAAATAGCTAGTTCTGTTTTAACGTCGGGTTAATATAGTGGAGGGGGCTAAATTGTTATGGAAAATAATAATGTAACGTTAGGTAATTACAGTACTCCCACCTTACATTCCTCAGGGACATTTGTATTAGATCTTTTAAGCAGGTGTTTTTTGTTTATATTGTTATTGCCTTCTGGTTAGCTAATGTTTGCCCTGCAGGTAATAGTCACTTTTCCACCCCTTTATATATTAGGTATAGTTGTAAGTAAAAAAAAAAGGTCAAAGACAAAGCTATTCGGTTTCTTCTGAGTATATACACTTCAATGCCGATGTGGGGGGGCGCCACCTAAAATTTTGCCTAGGGCGCCAGATTGGTTAGGGCCGGGCCTGCTTTATATTAAACATGCTTCACTGATGAGAGAATTTGGCAAGCACCGTTTTGTCCTACGAATTTTGGCCGTCCTTGAACTCACCGTAGTTTGTTTGTATGTATAACTTTCTTCAACGATGCCAGAGAAAGACGTGTTTTATGCCACTCATTCTTCGTCTCATTTTGTCCACCAAACTTTTTCTGCTGTGTGTGAATGCACAAAGGTGAGCTTTGTTGATGTTATTGACTTGTGTTGGAGTGCTTATCAGGCATATTAGGTCAAGGCATGACTGCAAGCTAATCGATGCTAACATGCTATTTAGGTGAGCTTTATCTACGTATTGCATCATTATGCCTCACTTGTAGGTATATTTGAGCTCATTTAATTTCCTATGTCCTCTGTGTACTTAATTGATATCTGCATTTCTCATGACACATTATCGGTATGTAATATTGGCTGCATTTCTGATAGTGGTTTGTGTGTCATGTTGTTCCAGACCACAGCAAACGTTACCGAGCTTGCCAAAGTTTGTAATAAATCCATTAGAAGAAGACAGCCTGCCGTTTCCTTTAACTTGGACACACACATCTATACCTTTGGTCATTAAAAAACAGTAATTTCCAGAAGTTATCTCACCCTCTGAGAAGCCTGTATTTTACTAATGTTCTCCAATGTTGTAAAAATGTGTAGAATACATGTTCAATTTCAACATTTCTGTCAACGAAGATTTGCTTCAGCCTGCGACACATAGTCATTTTGATAGTAGGCCAATATAACACTTACATCATGTGTTGCCTTCATTATAACACTTATATAAGACTTTTAATTTTTTGCGGCTCCAGACAGATTTTTTTTTTGTATTTTTGGTCCAATATGGCTCTTCCAACATTTTGGGTTGCCGACCCCTGGACTACACTGTAAAAAGTCAGTGTTCAAAAACAAGAACAAAAAATTAAAAAATGAGGGGTATTTTATTTGAACTAAGCAAAATAGATAGCCAATAGAACAAGAAAATTCGGCTGGTCAAGACTTTCAAAAACAAGTAAATTGGCTTAAAACCCTTCTTTTTAAAAAAGCCTTTCTTTTTTTTTTTTTTTTTTTTTTAGATATATGCATACTAGTTTTACCTATTTGGCTGTTCTAGTTTTTATTTTTATTTTTTATTCTTTTATTATCGTTTTATTTTAATTTAATTTTTTTAATACACTGTAGCACTTTGAGGTTGTTTACTCAATTTAAAGTGCTTTTTACAAATCAAATCTATTATTATTATTATTATTATTATTATTATTAAAATTAGCTAACCTCAATGAACCCAAAAATACCTTAAAATAAGTATATTCTCACTAATAACAAGTGCACTTTTCTTGGTAGAAAAAAAGAGAGACCTTTTTGCTCAATATGTTGGAAAATATTCTTAAATTAAGTAAATGCTAGTGCCATTATCTTGACATAATGATATGCGCTATATATATATTTTTTTCATGCTTGAAGTAAGAAATTATTACTTTAAAAAAGTTATTTTATACTTGTGAGTGTTGATGACACAGCTTTGCAACAGTTGATATTCTAGTTTCAAGCATGTTTTACTCAATATAGGTCATAAAATCTCAGTAATATCTTACTGTTGTATATAGGTCATACAATCTCAGCTACGAGCTGTAATATCTTACTGAGATAATTTAGGACCAAAACACTTAAAACAAGTAAAACACTAACATAAAATCTGCTTAGTGAGAAGAATTATCTTATCAGAAAGAAAATAAGCAAATATCACCCTTATTTGAGATATTAAATCTTACTTAGATTTCAGTTTTTGCAGTGTAGGGGTATGATTTTCACTTCGGGTGCTAGAGGTCAAAGATTTGAATCCAGGAGAGCCCCTTCTGCTGGCAGGAATGAAATAAGCCATCATGTGTGACAACAATGTTACTGCTACGAATAAAATTACAGCATTAACTCCAATTTATAAAAAAAAAAAAAAACAGAGTCGTCTTATATCCGTGTCGCTTTGGACTTCTCATCAATAAAATCTCATTTATTTTCTTTCTTTGACTTACACACACTGTGAAAATACAAAAAAACTTAACTATTTGATCAATCAGACTAATTTAGTACATGGAGACGTAGTGAGTGTGACCTGAAGAGATGCAGCCGTGACACAGAAACCTGCTGGGGAAAAATAGTTTCTCAAGGTTTGTTAGCGAGATGGCAAACAGCAGAGGTTTGATGCAAATGTGAAGATATTGGTGGTCATTGAAGGCAACTGTCAGACAGATATCAAGCACTCTATCAAGTCTTGTATCGAGACTTGTCCCCAGTTTAGGTGGAAGTGCTAAACCAAGCCAAGGTCAATGCCAAGACCATGCAGAGAATTCTTCCCTAAGACAATTATTACTTCATGTCTTAACTAAATGAACCAAACCAGTTTTTCCCTGCAGGTTCAGACCACATCCGTGAAAAAGACGGCCTGTGGTCAGTGCTGGTGTGGCTGTCCATCATGGCGACCAGGAAACAGGGCGTGGAGCAGATTGTCAAAGAACACTGGGCCAAGTTTGGACGTAACTACTTCTGCAGGTAAAGAGGCATTTACAAACTCACAAAGCGGTT
This sequence comes from Nerophis lumbriciformis, assembly GCF_033978685.3. Taxonomy (NCBI): domain Eukaryota; kingdom Metazoa; phylum Chordata; class Actinopteri; order Syngnathiformes; family Syngnathidae; genus Nerophis; species Nerophis lumbriciformis. The sequence goes on from NC_084580.2 coordinate 12,820,757, forward strand.
CCCTTTCTCTGCAAACAATCACGCCTTTTATGGCTGAAGCCAAAGACATCTCCTTGGCCTTCACCTTTGTCCACTCCCCCTTACTCCCTGGGTGCTGTATTTGAACGTCTCCCCAGAGAGCGGTAAATAGATCAGCCATTGTCTCTTTTGACAGATACTGGGGGATACTGTGGTGTTCCCACATTTTACATAACGCGTAAACAAGATTAGAAGGGCTTTACGACCCCGTAAGGGACAAGCGGTAGAAAATGGATGGGTGGATGGATAGATTCCTGTGGCCATTTTGCATTAGGCTCCAGCAGATGGCACTGTGTTGAAAAAAGAGTTGTGATTCATTTACTTAAATAAATTGTCTCACAGTCGTTACAGTTTTTTAGTACAGTAGTGCCTCAATGTACGGGCTTAATTGGTTCTGTGACGGAGCTCTTAACTCAAAACACTTATATCTTAAATCAATGTCTCCCTTTGAACTGAACTGAAATTAATTTAATGTGTGCTTGTCCCACCCCAAAACGGCACACATTTAAAGGGGAACATTATCACCAGACCTATGTAAGCGTCAATATATACCTTGATGTTGCATAAAAAAGACCATATATTTTTTTAACCGATTTCCGAACTCTAAATGGGTGAATTTTGGCGAATTAAACGCCTTTCTAATATTCGCTCTCGGAGCGATGACGTAACAACGTGACGTCACATCGGGAAGCAATCCGCCATTTTCTCAAACACCGAGTCAAATCAGCTCTGTTATTTTCTGTTTTTTCGACTGTTTTCCGTACCTTGGAGACATCATGCCTCGTCGGTGTGTTGTCGGAGGGTGTAACAACACGAACAGGGACGGATTCAAGTTGCACCAGTGGCCCAAAGATGCGAAAGTGGCAAGAAATTGGACGTTTGTTCCGCACACTTTACCGACGAAAGCTATGCTACGACAGAGATGGCAAGAATGTGTGGATATCCTGCGACACTCAAAGCAGATGCATTTCCAACGATAAAGTCAAAGAAATCTGCCGCCAGACCCCCATTGAATCTGCCGGAGTGTGTGAGCAATTCAGGGACAAAGGACCTCGGTAGCACGGCAAGCAATGGCGGCAGTTTGTTCCCGCAGACGAGCGAGCTAAACCCCCTGGATGTCTTGGCTCACACCGTCCCTTAAACTGGACAGATCAGCTTTCAGGAAAAGAGCGCGGATGAGGGTATGTCTACAGAATATATTAATTGATGAAAATTGGGCTGTCTGCACTCTCAAAGTGCATGTTGTTGCCAAATGTATTTCATATGCTGTAAACCTAGTTCATAGTTGTTAGTTTCCTTTAATGCCAAACAAACACATACCAATCGTTGGTTAGAAGGCGATCGCCGAATTCGTCCTCGCTTTCTCCCGTGTCGCTGGCTGTCGTGTCGTTTTCGCTTGCATACGGTTCAAACCGATATGGCTCAATAGCTTCAGTTTCTTCTTCAATTTCGTTTTCGCTACCTGCCTCCACACTACAACCATCCGTTTCAATACATTCGTAATCTGTTGAATCGCTTAAGCAGCTGAAATCCGAGTCTGAATCCGAGCTAATGTCGCTATAGCTTGCTGTTCTTTCCGCCATGTTTGTTTGTGTTGGTTTCACTATGTGACGTCACAGGAAAATGGACGGGTGTTTATAACGATGGTTAAAATCGGGCACTTTGAAGCTTTTTTTAGGGATATTGCGTGATGGGTAAAATTTTGAAAAAAACTTCGAAAAATATAATAAGCCACTCGGAACTGATTTTTAATGGTTTTAACCATTCTGAAATTGTGATAATGTTCCCCTTTAACAAAATAACATGCATTTTAAAAACAATACAAATGTTTAGATAAAAAATGACTGTAAAAACAATACAATAAAATGTACTACTAACAACTACAATAGTTTTAGGAAGTAATGTAATTTTGATTCTCATGAATTCTCCCTAGAAACTAGTGATGGAGATATTTGAAGTGAAAAACGAAGCACATAAAGATAGAGGGGTGAAGTTTTGCATACCTAAGTGTTTCATATAAATATTTATTTATTATTTATTTACTGTACATTCATTTATTTATTTATTTTTTCTATTAATTTTCATATGTCTTATTTGCATTTTATTATTTATCTCTACTCATGGTTCTTACTATTTTACAAGTTTCATTATTTTTATTTTACAACGTTCCTCAGACGAGCCATCTGCCTCAGGGGTTATCGGCCGTGCTTGTGGGGGCGCCTTTGTGTCAGCGTCCTGGTGGCCATGGTCTGATGACCTCCTGGTTGCAGATGGCTCCTGTGATAGTGTTTACTCACATGTCTCCTCTGTACTCAGCCGTGTAACCATTGGTCCATATAGTTGCATAAATGTGTATGTTGTTTGTTTTATATAAATATTTATTTATTATCTATTTACTGTATATTCATTTATTTATTTATTTTTTCTATTAATTTTCATATGTGTTACTTGTATTTTATTATTTATCTCTAGTCATGGTTCTTACTATTTTACAAGTTTTATTATTTTTATTTTCCAACGTTCTTCAGCCATCTGCCTCAGGGGTTATCGGCCGTGCTTGTGGGGGCGCCTTTGTGTCAGCGTCCTGGCGGCCATGGTCTGATGACCTCCTGGTGCAGATGGCTCCTGTGATAGTGTTTACTCACATGTCCCCGCTGTACTCAGCCACGCAATATAGATGCATTTGTGTGTGGTATCTGTGTCCGTGCGTACGTATGTGATAATGGGGGATATGGGTCACCGGGGTATTGTTTTAACTTTGTAAAGCACTTTGCGTTGCATTTATTTTATGTATGAAAAGTGCTTTATAAATAAAGTTTGATTGATTGATTTGATTGCCATGTATACTAAAAATAAAATATCCTCATCAGGTTTGACTACGAAGGTCTTGACCCCCGCGCTTCCTTTTATCTGATGAGGGATCTGGAGTCGGTCATCTTGGACAAAGCGTTCATCAGCCAGAAGTTCGCTGTCGGAGATCACGTGTACAGTGTGGACAGGACCGACAACTTTGAGTACATCGACCCTGTGGACGGAACGGTGGCGAGACACCAGGTGAGGGCAGCATTGTACGAGGATGTTATTAGGAACGAAATAAAGCAACCAGATGTAATAATTTCACCCAACATCAACACCATGGTACACTGGGTTATAGTCGGGAGAATAGCATTATGGTGGCCCTAAACCAGGGGTCAGCAACTCAAAATGTTGAAAGAGCCATATTGGACCAAAAATACAAAAACTAATCTGTCTGGAGCCGCAAAAAATAAAAAGTCTTATATAAGCATACTTGCCAACCTTGAGACCTCCGATTTCGGGAGGTGGGGGGAGGGGGGTGGGGGTGGGCGTGGTCGGGGGTGGAGCGGGGGCCGTGGTTGACGCGGGGCGTGGTTAAGAGGGGAGGAGTATATTTACAGCTAGAATTCACCAAGTCAAGTATTTCATATATATATATATATATATATATATATATATATATATATATATATATATATATATATATATATATGTCTTAATAAGATTATCAAAAAAATAGTGCTCGATACCGTGGTAGAGCGCAATATATGTAAAAAAAAAAAAATCTCCTGATGATTGAGGGAACCCCTCATGAAACAGGCCTGTAGAGATGAAGTAGTCTTGTGATTTTTTCCCACACATACATATATGTATATATATATCTAAGAAATACTTGACTTTTAGTGAATTCTAGCTATATATATATATTTATTTTATTATATATATATGTATATACAAATAAAATAAATACTTGAATTTCAGTGTTCATTTATTTACACATATACACACACATAACACTCATCTACTCATTGTTGAGTTAAGGGTTGAATTGTCCATCCTTGTTCTATTCTCTGTCACTATTTTTCTAACCATGCAGAACACCCTCTCTGATGATGCATTGATGTGTGGCACGCACAAAAGTGCTTTCATCAAATGCATTAGAGTCTGGAATCTTCCATCTCTCCGTAGCATGGCCCAAAACTGGTCAATCTTTGCTTCCTGAGGAAGATCTTCAGTGCCAAGCACTTGGTAGTCCACTACTTCTTCCTGGAGGCTATCCAGGTCCAATTACAGCTGCGGCTTGGAACTTACAAGCTGTTATGAGAGTAGCGTATGTGTGTGTGTGGCCCTTTAATAGGTGAGCATGTGAGGTGAGTGACGTCAGTGAGTGTGTGGGCGAGAGAAGAGAGGGAGCGGTAGCGTGAGTGCGGGCGGGACTAGTTTGTTTTGTGTTGGATTGGCTGTGTGCAAGCAATCAATAAAGCAAGATTTGCAACTAGTCGCCGGACTCAGGCAGGAAAGGTGCAACAAAGCGTATTTCTTCATCTTACTCGTCGTCGGCGTCGCCATGGCTGTATCTTCCTCGTTCTTCTGCTTCGTCTCCTTGTTGTGTGCGCAGTTGTGCACTGCACTCTCTAAAAGCCGTATATGTTATTGATGTTATAGATGGCAGTGTTGTCCTGTTTAAGAGTGTCACAACATTGCTGTTTACGGCAGACGAACTGCTTTACGGTAGACAAAAACATGACTGCTGCTGTTGTGTGTTGTTGCCGCGCTGGGAGGACGTTAATGAAACTGCCTAACAATAAACCCACATAAGAAACCAAGAACTCGCCCTCGATCATTCTACAGTTATAATGTGATTGGGCAGGCACACTGTTTATATCGTGGGAAAGCCGACTCAGGTCCGCATGCAGCTGGAGGGGGCGTGGCCTCCAGCTCCGCCTGAATTTCGGGAGAAAATTTGTCCCGGGAGGTTTTCGGGAGAGGCGCTGAATTTCGGGAGTCTCCCGGAAAATCCGGGAGGGTTGGCAAGTATGTATATAAGTCTTATAATGAAGGCAACACATGACGGAAGTGTCTATATTAGCTATAATAGCCTACTATCAAAATTACTTTAAAAGTCTTATATAAGTGTTATAATGAAGGCAACACATGACGAAAGTGTCTACATTAGCTATATTAGCCTACTGTCAAAATTACTATGTGGCTCCTCCACACATATTGCTGGGTATTGTGGCCAAACAGCTCCATTTTTATTTCATCTGACTTCACATGGACAAAGATAAGACCTTCTGGAGGAAAGTTCTGTGGTCAGATGAAACAAAAATTGAGCTATTTGGCCACAATACCCAGCAATATGTTTGGAGGCGAAAAGGTGAGGCCTTTAATCCCAGGAACACCAAGCCTACTAGAAATGATTGGAAACTCAAGACAGCCATGGCATTATGTTCTTTACAAGTGTATGTAAACTTTTGACCACGACTGTATGTTATATTATATATTTTTAGTCTACTTTATACCTGCATTATCCTATCCATCCTTACCCTTTCCATCCTTTGTAACTGAACTACTGTGTGGTACGATTTCCCTTGTGGATCAATAATGTTTGTCTAAGTCTAAAACAAATATCTCTTACCTCTTCTTTAAAATCTGATTGGGAATTTAACAGACTTGTCTACATGCTGACAATGTTCTAGCCATCTAATTGTTTATTTGAAGAAAGGGCATTTGTGTCTTCATCATGCGGCTCACATTCTAACACGCCGGACCACCCACTCTGCTGTAACGTCGTCTCATCTGTGGGGATCCATGTTTGGATACGACGGCGTATCTTCCATTTTAAAGCGTAAACACACCAACACAACTGATGTACGTGCGCACTTCCTGTCCACGCCTCGGCCTGCTCCCAGCTGACTCCCGTCGGGTCTCTTTCTGAAATGTCTGCTGCTGACATTTGCCCCACCCTGACATATGCCACACACACACACACACACACACACACACACACACACACACACACACACACACACACACACACACACAGTTCTGTAGTGTGTATACCAGCAGTTGTCCTTGTGTAAGCACAAACATGCGTGCACCAACTCCCGGCAACGTTGTGCGACAGCTCAGGAGCGGCGAGGGGAACATCAGTCAAGGGGCCAATGACAACAAAGTAGTGTTACCATGGTTACCATCCCCAAATGTGGCTTTAAACTCACTGGTATACCCATCAAGGCCCAATCGCCCCCGATGTGCGTGTTATTGTAGCACACATTCCTACCGGGCCGGAATTATATCAGCTGTCGTCTCCTCTCTCCAGGAGACAAGAAAAAAAACAACACACACACACACACACACATACACACACGTATGGTAACACACACATCTTGTATGTATGTAGTTCAGTGACATATAAAACAATAGTGGCAGTGGGACACTTTATTAGGTACACTAATAAGGTAAGATTGGTATCAAAATGTCTGTTTTTTTTTATTTTTTATTAAACCACAACATGGAAAAAGTTTCTAATTCGAAATATTGTGTGACGCCGTAGCCCTCGCAGTGTGGCTGCTTTACGACCGTCATCACCGTGGCAACGGCCAGCGTCGTCTTGCCACTGTCACACACTGGAATACACTGCTGTTTGTGTAGTAAACAATGTTGGATTTCACTGCTTCTATTGAAGTGAATTGAAGTGAATTATATTTATATAGCGCTTTTCTCCAGTGACTCAAAGCGCTTTACATTGTGAAACGGGTGGCACTGGGAGCGGGTGGGTAAAGTGTCTTGCCCAAAGACACAACGGCAGTGACTAGGATGGCAGAAGCGGGGATTGAACCTGGAACCCTCAAGTTGCTGGCACGGCCACTCTACCAACCGAGCTATACCGCCCCATAATAGAAGCATTCCTTACCCTGTAATATAGGATCCTTGACCAGGGTGTTTGCAGTCGATTCCAGAACAGCTGAACGCTCCTGTCATTGATTGATTGATTGAAACTTGTATTAGTAGATTGCACAGTACAGTACATATTCCGTACAATTGACCACTAAATGGTAACACCCGTATAAGTTTTTCAACTTGTATAAGTCGGGGTCCACGTTAATCAATTCATGGTAAAATGTACTGTAGAAGATCTTTGACAAGCCGAAGTGTATGTTTTGATAGTGTAAAGTTAGCAAATCAGAATCAAAATCAGAATCAGAAATACTTTAATAATTCCCAAGGGGGAAATTAAGATTTTCAGTACAATCCCATTCAAGAGCAGACAAACATTACAGGGAGACAGAACAGGATCGCTGACGGGTCTGCCAACTTCCGGCGCCCCTTACAGTCCTGGAGAGAGGGTCCGGACTTAGGCCAAGGGGAAAAAAACTCATAGCCATAACAAGCATAAACATGTGTGTAAGAGGGAAACATCAAAGAACACAAAGGACATTAACCAGCCACTTATACACACAGCCACAAAAGTAAGACAACAACAATAAAAAACGTATACACTGTGGTGGCCTCTGCGGTGTTCCACGCCATCGTCTGCTGGGGTGTGGGGGGAGCATGGCCAGAGACAGGAGCAGACCCAACAAAGCAACCAAGAGAGCCGACTCCACCCTCGGCCGCCCACCAACTCTCGGGCCAGTATTGACCACATTGTGTTCTAAATCAGAGGTTCTAAATCTTTTTGACTTCGAGGCCCGACTCTTCCACTATAGAGGGGCAAGGACCCGGCTCAAACATTATCAGGGAATTAGTAATCTTACTTTTCATTTTAATGGTATTCAATACTTATATCTAACCTACTTACGTAGTATAAACCTTGTTAAATAATATGAAACCATGCATTAATCACAAAAGTTGTTATCAAGGCTTTAGGTCAGGCTGATTATAATAAGAAGTACTAATCGACTGTACTGCAAAAGAAGGGATTCATGAAAAATGAATTTACATATAATTACCCAGGGATAAAATAAATACATTGTCACTAAAATAAAGAATAATAAATATATATTTCTTGAATAAACGGTGAATAAAATTAAAGTGCAAATGCAAATACAGCTTAACCACGTTAGTCATATTTTATGCGCTTAAGAAACTGTGACGACTTTAGCTCCAGACTTCTTCTTTTTGTTTGAAATTGTCATTACTACCACAAGTGGTGGAAAAGTATAGTACATCTGAGTACTACTGCGGACCAGAGGTGGGTAGTAACGCACTACATTTACTCCGTTACATCTACTTGAGTAACTTTTGGGATAAATTGTACTTCTAAGAGTAGTTTTAATGCAACTTACTTTTACTTTTACTTGAGTATATTTATAGAGAAGAAACGCTACTTTTACTCCGCTACTTTTATCTACATTCAGCTCGCTACTCGCTACTAATTTTTATCGATCTGTTAATGCATGCTTTGTTTGTTTTGGTCTGTCAGACAGACCTTCAAAGTGCCTGCGTTACTGGTGACGTTTCACTCCGTTCCACCAATAAAATGCAGTCACTAGTGCCGTTTGACTCCGTTCCACCAATCAGATGCAGTCACTGGTGACGTTGGACCAATCAAACAGAGCCAGGCGGTCACATGACCTGACTTAAACAAGTTGAAAAACTTATTGGGGTGTTACCATTTAGTGGTCAATTGTACAGAATATGTACTGTACTGTGCAATCTACTAATACAAGTTTCAATCAATCAATCAAAAGTGTGAAGGAAAAAAGACACTTTTTTATTTCAAACGTACATCCCGTCACAAGCCTAAAGACTGACTGCACAGTTCCTGTCTTCACAATAAAAGTGCCGCTCCATCGCGCCTGCGCTTTCAAAATAAGAGTCTCCGAAAGCCAGCGCAAACAAGCTAGCAAGCTACGGAATTTGCCGCCAATGTATTTCTTGTAAAGTGTGTGAAGACGAATATGGAAGCTGGACAAATAAGATACCAAAAACCAACCGCTTTCATGTGGTATTAGACAGAAAGGAGGAACTTTTTTTCTCCTGCATTTGAAAACGTGGACGTTAAGCACTGCTGTCAGGATTACAATCAATGCAAGTCATCAGAATCAGGTAATACACCAACTTATATTCTTGTCAACATGAAAGAAAGGAATCTGTATGTGTTAAACATGCATGTATATTCAGTAAAACACCTTTAACATGTAAACAAAAACGGCAAAATAAATAAATATAAATGATATACTGTATATATCAATGTATGTGTATATATGTATATATATATATGATATGTGTGTGTATGTTACTCATCAGTTACTCAGTACTTGAGTAGTTTTTTCACAACATACTTTTTACTTTTACTCAAGTAAATATTTGGGTGACTACTCATTACTTTTACTTGAGTAATAAATCTCTAAAGTAACAGTACTCTTACTTGAGTACAATTTCTGGCTACTCTACCCACCTCTGCTGCGGACCACAGCTGAGAAACAGATATATTTTAGCCAATGGTTAAGAAACACTGTTCTAAATGATGATTTTTTTGTTTCTTTTGTCCTTAAACATGTTGGCACAAAACATTAATATGTTACAATATACTTAAGTTTATTTCAGTTGAGAGTTTCTTTAGTAGGAAAAATACTGGCATTATTAAGTATTATACATACTGAAAGTATGTATAATACTGTCAGCCTTGAATACTGACTGTATTTATGTGAGTCCCTCGGTGCTAGTGACATCTAGTGGGCATTTGCTGCTATTGCACTCTAAATGTCTTTAGGATAGGCCCTTGAGATGCAAAATTTTGTTTTCAAGGGGGTCCCTAAAGAGGACCAAAGCTCATGATTTCTTGCCTTAAAACTGTGTCTTGAGAAAAAAAACACAACATATTTTAAAAACCTGCTAAGTTTGCTAAACACAAAATAATAGATTTTTAGTCCCTATGCTAAGAGTTAGTAGTCTTTGGTGAGCAGAAATCTCCCAACTGGAGACTTTTTGTCACTTTGGGATCTCTGCCTAAACACATAACTGATTTCTTAAAAACTAAACCTGTCCATCCAATAATGGCATGTTTATTTTCCCCAGGGTTTGAGAATCGTCTTTAGTGATGCGTCCCGACTGGTGTTCAGGATGAGCGGAAGCGGCGGTGGGATGGGCGCCACCATCCGCATCTATGCAGAGAGCTTTGAGAGAGACCCTGAGAGACACAACAGAGAGACACAGGTACAGAGTATGATTATGCGTGTGTGTGTGTTAGGGATGGAACGGTGTATGAAAAAACTCAGAACCGTTCGGTTGACCTGACACGGGACGAACCCGTGCACACTATAAGCAGGGTTTTCAAACTCGTTTTCATTGAGGGCCACATCGCAGTTATGGATGCCCTCAGAGAGCCGCTTGTGACAGTGAATAACATGAATATAACATGCCTCATTACACAACTATCAACTTTATACATATTTTTACGTAGACTGTAAAACAAAATCTGTAGATTTCACAGTAAAGAACTGACAGTTCAGTTGCCAAAATTCTACTTTGTTTTTTTTCACTATATATATTGTAAATGTAAATGGTAAAACAGTAGTACTGTTTTTACTTTAAAATCTATGGTTGTTGTTTTTACGGTGTATTACTGTAAATGGAAAACAATACCACATTTTTTCTTAGTTTTTTTTAATGGTAAAATTCTGGCAACTGAGCTACCAGTTTTAAACTGTCAACGCAATTTTTACAGTGTAAAATTTTAACTTGCTTTAAAATCATAAGTCTAGCCGATATTCAAGATATTTTATTTTTATTTGAACAAAAGATGTTTGAAATGTATGGTAATATAATATTTGTGCAATATTAGGTAGAATTTGAAATATATAAAAATTGCATGCAGTTTGTGTCTTTTTTTTCTGTCAAAATGCTAAAAAAAAAGGATGCATATTAATTCCAGGCTTTCGCGGACCATATAAAATTGTAGGTAGGCCAGATATGGCCCCCGGGCCTTGAGTTTGACACTTTTATAGGTTTTATTTTCTAATATATTTTGTTAGAACCCCAACTGATAAATTACGCTGCTGAATTATTGGGATATATCAGGGGTGTCAAAGTCATTTTAGCTCAGGGGCCGCATGGAGGAAAACCTTTTCCCATGTGGGCCGGACGAGTAAAATCATGGCATGATAACTTAAAAATACAACTAGGACAAGTTCATATTGTTTTCTTTCTTTTACTTCGGCCCAAAATAGAACAAGCAAATAATCCTCTTCACAAAACACTTTAAGTTAGTTAAATTCTGAAGGGAAAATTTTAAGAAAAAACTTTAAGTCACAGCCCGTCTCGGATTGAACAAAAAATAAAATAAAACATAAATGAAAAATATTCTGTTTTAACTACCTCATTTTCATTTCCATTATTCACTTTCTTTCAATTTGCACAGAAGACAATCATTTTCACAGAACTATATCAATGTCTCATGCAATATTTTAAGTGTTTGTTTTACTCCTGTTTGTTTTAAAGCCCTACTTTACCGTGTACCTCTTGCTCTGTATACTTGCTCACCATGGTGTCATTTGCTTGCCTAACAGAATTGCTGATGCGACATCCAGTGGACACATTTAGAACAGCAGTTTCTTTAATTTAAAAATGCAGCTCAATTTTAAACTTAGCAAACTTATCCCGTGGGCCGCATGTTTGACATCCCTAGGATATATGGTGTTCTGGGGTGTTAAAAAGAACAACAATGTACATAACCGACCAAAATTGCGTACTTTCTGAACTGTTCCAGTGTATGTGTGTGTTTGTGTGAGACTGCTGACACGGCCGATGTCAACATCATTACATGCCTCATTGTACCATGTATCACCTCCATTTGTCATTGGGTCGCCACAATAAGCAATACTGGCTTGTGGTGTAGCACTGCAGGCACTAACTTAACAAAAGGGCTAAGCATGTGCCAGCCCACCACCCAACATAACAACGTATTAATAATCCGTTCTTCAATTCACCAATAATCTGTTGAAAGGTCAAACTTTTACCAACTCTGCAACAGTCATTGATGCACTCTTCTTTTAACTTATTTTTTTTACACTGTCATGTCCCTGATGTCATGCATGTTGCACCATAACAAGAACCAGCTGACAAACTAGGTAATTGCCTCTATAAAATGTATGTTTTTACAGGGCTGTAGGATGTTACGTCATGACAACTAGCTAACCTATAATCTAAACAACTATCTGTTTATCTGCATGTTGCCCTTATCACTATCCATCTACGTAAGTAACAACAGTATCTTTACGTGCTGCCTTACACAACAAAGCAAAGAGCAGATGGATGTTATTGTGGTAAAAATTGACCTATAGTTACTGGAGCCACAATATTAGGTACGCCTGCACAATCTAATGAGAGAGAATATTATAAAAAAATATTCTTCTACAATGATTAAATGATTGACATTGTCAGAGAGTTGTTCTGGTTAAGAATATGTTTATTATAATGGTTGTAGAACTGCACTGGATCACACTTACAGTTCATATTGACATGGTATGACATTTAAGTACACACAGAGTCAAACACAGAAAATAAACTAGAAAGAAATAAAGTAAACCAGAATGTAATACAATAAAAAAATGGATCTATCCATGAATGTTTGTACCATCTTCGCCAGTAAACAGCAAAACTACAGTCTGTGATTTCATCCACGTGCACACTGAAGATGCCTTGTGGGAGCCGTTGTGGTCATCTACAATATTACACGCATTTGATCAGATTGAGCAGAGGTTGTTACTAGTGTTTGTTGCACTGTTTCTCATTTAAGAAAGCGGTTATTCATCCTCTGCTCAAAAGACCTAACCTTGATCCTGACCTCATGGTAAACTACCGACCGGTGTCCCACCTTCCCTTTATTTCGAAAATCCTCGAAAAAATTGTCGCACAGCAGCTAAATGAACACTTAGTGTCTAACAATCTCTGTGAACCTTTTCAATCCGGTTTCAGGGCAAATCACTCTACGGAGACAGCCCTCGCAAAAATGACTAATGATCTACTGCTAACGATGGATTCTGATGCGTCATCTATGTTGCTGCTTCTTGATCTTAGCGCTGCTTTCGATACCGTCGATCATAATATTTTATTAGAGCGTATCAAAACACGTATTGGTATGTCAGACTTAGCTTTGTCGTGGTTTAACTCTTATCTTACTGACAGGATGCAATGCGTCTCCCATAATAATGTGACCTCGGACTATGTTAAGGTAACGTGCGGAGTTCCTCAGGGTTCGGTTCTTGGCCCTGCACTCTTTAGTATTTACATGCTGCCGCTAGGCGACATCATACGCAAATACGGTGTTAGCTTTCATTGTTATGCTGATGACACCCAACTCTACATGCCCCTAAAGCTGACCAACACGCCGGATTGTAGTCAGCTGGAGGCGTGTCTTAATGAAATTAAACAATGGATGTCCGCTAACTTCTTGCAACTCAACGCCAAGAAAACGGAAATGCTGATTATCGGTCCTGCTAAACACCGACATTTATTTAATAATACCACCTTAACATTTGACAACCAAACAATTACACAAGGCGAATCAGTAAAGAATCTGGGTATTATCTTCGACCCAACTCTCTCGTTTGAGTCACACATTAAGAGTGTTACTAAAACGGCCTTCTTTCATCTCCGTAATATCGCTAAAATTCGTTCTATTTTATCCACTAGCGACGCTGAGATCATTATTCATGCGTTCGTTACGTCTCGTCTCGATTACTGTAACGTATTATTTTCGGGGCTCCCTATGTCTAGCATTAAAAAATTACAGTTGGTACAAAATGCGGCTGCTAGACTTTTGACAAGAACAAGAAAGTTTGATCATATTACGCCTATACTGGCTCACCTGCACTGGCTTCCTGTGCACTTAAGATGTGACTTTAAGGTTTTACTACTTACGTATAAAATACTACACGGTCTAGCTCCGTCCTATCTTGTCGATTGCATTGTACCATATGTCCCGGCAAGAAATCTGCGTTCAAAGAACTCCGGCTTATTAGTGATTCCCAGAGCCCAAAAAAAGTCTGCGGGCTATAGAGCGTTTTCTATTCGGGCTCCAGTACTATGGAATGCCCTCCCGGTAACAATTAGAGATGCTACCTCAGTAGAAGCATTTAAGTCCCATCTTAAAACTCATTTGTATACTCTAGCCTTTAAATAGCCCCCCTGTTAGACCAGTTGATCTGCCGTTTCTTTTCTTTTCTCCTCTGCTCCCCTTTTCCTTGAGGGGGGGGGAGGGGCACAGGTCCGGTGGCCATGGATGAAGTGCTGGCTGTCCAGAGTCGGGACCCGGGGTGGACCGCTCGCCTGTGCATCGGCAGGAAACATCTCTGCGCTGCTGACCCGTCTCCGCTCGGGATGGTGTCCTGCTGGCCCCACTATGGACTGGACTCTTACTATTATGTTGGATCCACTATGGACTGGACTCTCACAATATTATGTCAGACCCACTCGACATCCATTGCTTTCGGTCTCCCCTAGAGGGGGGGGGTTACCCACATATGCGGTCCTCTCCAAGGTTTCTCATAGTCATTCACATCGACGTCCCACTGGGGTGAGTTTTTCCTTGCCCGTATGTGGGCTTTGTACCGAGGATGTCGTTGTGGCTTGTGCAGCCCTTTGAGACACTTGTGATTTAGGGCTATATAAATAAAGATTGATTGATTGATTGATTGATTTATGTTATGTTACGCCCCCCTAGGAAGAAGAAAACATTTTGTTCCCTCTCACTCTCCGCCGCTACTATAAGTAGTATCATTTGTTTTTAAATTTGTAATAAGTACACCCCTGCATAACATTTGAATTCTTATTAACATTAAAGAAAACAAACGAAAAAAGAAATATAGATTAACTTTCAACAAAGAACAACTTTATTAAGATTTATACCTATGAAGGTTTTCATCCATCCAGGTCGTTTTCATCTCAGGGCGATCAATCGTTCGTAACTGGACTGTTTGGTTTGTCTTGGAAGACGTTTCGCCTCTCATCCGAGTAAATTACCGTTAGTCAGATCAAGTCCAACGGTTGGTGCCAAATCCCCAAATACAGTATTAATATTCCAAAAAACCAGGAGGGTGTGCCTGGACAAGGATGGTTTTGTCCGATTGAAGTGAGAAAAACAACTGTTTTGATGTAAACGAGCAATCCTAACTGTCAAAGCCAACAACAGTCATTGAAATATTAGCATTGAGGTATTGTGTAGCAGAACGATTGCTGTGGATCGACTATTACCAGTCCAAAATAGTCTAAATCCCCCACGCAAGCATTCCATTCAGTTGTAAACAAATGGCACAAATGGGTTTCTGGTCACCTTCTGGTCACCTTCTGTGACCAGAATGCTTCTGATTCCTGTTATTTGTTGGAGGCTAAATTCCCTTTTGTCTTTTAGGTATGGTTGAAAGGACAGTGTTGTATGTGGAAGACAGGTGGTGTCGCAGACCAGGAAGTGGAACTAAAATAAGAGCGCTGACAGGAAATAAACACAAACTAAGGAAACATAACAAGATGTGAATGTGACAGATCGTCACAATAATGATCCGATAACGATACTTTGTGCAAAAAATACCTAATGTGTCTGGTCAAATTCAAAAAGTAGTGTATTCTAAGTGTTGCTGCTCTTGGGGAATCATCTTCAAACAATATAATATCACAGGGCGAAACAAATGATGACGTTATTCTGCACTGAATGCGTTGTCTTATCACATTCAACTCTGTATGTAGTGTCTCTAAATAGCCTACAATAAAATGATGCATACACTTGCTGTTTTATAATACTGAGTGACTCATTATAATTGCTTGTAGTTTTCTTAAATAAACTACTGCGTATGACCGGATGACTAAGCACGGCACAGTGTGCCGCTGCACTTGCGCATTACGTACATACCTACCTGTAGGCGGGAGAAAAAGTAGTTCCCAGGAATCACGTTTTATTTAGACAAGATCTCAGTGATTTAGTTACTTTACACAGAGTTCCTGTTAATTAATGTAATTATTGAGACAATTACATTATAATTAAATTATCTCAAATAATTGAAAGTATTGATATTTTGATTTGACAATCAATATTGGAGCATAAAGATCTGGTATCAGCGTTATCGGTGTTTCAGTATCGAACCGCACGTCTCTATGATACTACATGATACTGATAAAGCATGTTCGCTGGGGTCTCTTGCGGCATCGCTCTACACCTGCCCCAATATTTGAGAATAACTTGTTTATCTATAGCAAATAATGCCATGTTTTGTTATTGTCAATAGTGTTGTGTGTGTGTATGTGTGGGTGTGTGGGTGTGTGTATGTGTGTGTTTTATTCTCTTGTTTCTGTCTTTTATCTATGTAAAACACATTGTGTTGCCACTTGCCTGCGTATGATAAGTGCTGTGTGAATAAAGTTTGATTGAGTTTGAACTAGCTACAGCAAATGAACACCAATGTTTTGTATACGATTTACAGTACAATTGACAAATACATTATTTTAATGACAATATAAAATCATTTAATCCAAATTTTTTATTTTTTTTATTTATTCTTTTTTAATTGATCAATCCAACAAAATAATACACAATAATACCATAATAATGCAATTCCAATTCCAAAATCAAATCCGGCCCAGCAACATTCAGAATAGCAATCAACAGACCAATTGAGAGGACACACAAACATGACACAAAACAATCCAAAAGTAATGAAACACAAATGAATGATATCAACAACAGTATCAATATTAATAAGAATTCATACATAGCAGTGATTAGAAATCCCTCATTGACATTATCATCACAGCCATTTATAAAAAAAATTGAACAATAGTGTCACAGTGGCTTACACTTGCGTGTAAAATGTAATTTGTTGAAAACAGTTTGATCAAAATTTAAAAATTCATAAATTCAAATGTTACCTTTTTTATCAATTAATTAACAACAATTTACATTAAATCATTTCGATTCAAATGCCAAAGAAAAAATGTAGCTAATAGAATAGATTAAATTGACATAATTTTCATAAAATTAACTAACTACTTACAGTCACTAAAAGTTAAACTGGAAGTTTCAGCGGTTGTTGCATTAAGCGTGCAGGATTTCTTAGCCTTCTTATGAATAATGAATTGTTCATCATCATCAAACACTCCCCTACCAATTGGTGTGGTCACTGCAGGTGGTGCTGGGTCCTCTCATCGCCATCGCACTCAAGATATCCAACATTCACGAGAGGACGGGAAGCAGTGGCCCTAACGTTATCACATGAGTAGAAAACACTTCTTGCATCTCCCTGCTTTCCATGTGTCCTCTGCAGCTTCATTCCGTGCACGCCCACTGAGGCGCTTACTTTCAACTATTTGGAGTAAAAATAACAAAAAAGACTAATTAGTGACCACTATCTCGTGTGTCACTTATAGCCATCAACAGGGAGCTATTTAATCATGGATGAATCATGACAAATAGCATATTCATCAATGTGCATGGGCCTTCTATTTGATGTTTTATTTAGTTTATTGAGGAAATATTAACAAACCTTCATGCTGAGCGTCTGTTTCCACACTTTTCCCATGTTGTTTGTATGCCCCACTATATGAAACACTATAGAGTCAAATCAGGCAATGCATCACTAATAAATCCTTGCCAAATCAATTCGGAGTGGCTTGTATATCAAAATTTGATATGATGCAAAAATACTTAATTCATATTTATGATGTTTCTCAATTATGTTTTTTTGTGTGCCTTTTGGTATTTGGGCTCTAGTGAACATATTGTGTATAGGGTTTTCCAAGATTTAGTTTGCTTTAGATAGAGCAAAGGCTTGTGCAGTCGGAAGTCAAAAGGTTCCGCTTGAAGATAAGAAAAACAGTGTTGATCTTTACGAGGCCTGAAATTGACACTGAGAACAGGAACTTGTAAACACGCTGATTGCCGTGGTTATGAGTTGAGGATGTGCCAGTGGATATACGCACAAATGTCTTCACACGGTCAACTCCTTCTTTACCAGCTACTTATTGCACCGTCAGGACCTTTACAATTTTTTTTTTTTTTTTTTTTTACAATGGCACAGGCTATGTCTGAAGTGCCTGGATTAGAATCAGTGGCAAACTTAGTCACAAAAATGAGTCACTAGTCAACCATGCAAAAAAGAATGGGTGTAAAAAGAAAGTCAATCATCAAATGAATCACAATTCTTATTTGTAGCAATTCCTAATTAATTAATTTAAAAAAAATAAAGAATTTTTATCTGTCCTTTCCAGCCAAGCAAATCATGTTTGTGATGTTGATGCACATATTTGCTGTACAGATAAGTAAGTAATACAAACATTTATCAAAGCTGTTTGTCTATTTTATGGAGGAATGTAGTTAATCATAGAACTGGCATCCAATGTTATTAAAAAAAAAAGTATTGATTATGAATCGAGAATCATTTTGAATCGAGAATTGTTTCTGGATCAAAATGTTACCCCAAAAAGAATCAAATCGAATCGAATGGTGCCCAAAGATTCAAATTCCCAAACAAGTCCAATATATATTTTTAATATTTCAAATCATTAAATTAAAAAATATATTTTTTAAGATAATTTTGATTAGCTGTGAGTCTGTAACTATGTATTAAGGGTTAGTTTAGTGCACTCACACACACACACACACACACACACACACACACACACACACACACACACACACACACACACACACACACACACACGCACACACACACACACACACACACACGTAATATATTTATATATCTGTATATACTGGATATATATGAATACATACACACACATATAAACTCTACATATACAGTATATAAGTGTATGTATATGTGTTTATTTATAAACATATATATGTATGTATACACACACATACGTCCATCCATCCATTTTCTACCGCTTGTCCCTTTTGGGGCCGCGGGGGGTGCTGGAGCCTCATCAGGGTTCCCTCAATCATCTCCTGATGATTGAGGGAACCCCCTCATGAAACAGGCCTGTAGAGATGAAGTAGTCTTGTGATTTTTTCCCCCCACACATACATATATATATATATATATATATATATATATATATATATATATATATATATATATATATATATATATATATACATCAAAATACAGTCGCGATCAAAAGTTTACATACACTTGTAAAGAACATAATATCAGTCATATCTACAGTTGTAGAAATTATTGGAAACTCAAGACAGCTATGACATTATGTTCTTTACAAGTGTATGTAAACTTTTGACCACGACTGATTAAAAATGGTACCCAAATTTCAATGCGAACCTGACTATGAAAAGACTGTGATATCTCATCAATCAATCAATGTTTACGTATATAGCCCTAAATCACGAGTGTCTCAAAGGGCTGCACAACCCACAACGACATCCTCGGCTCAGATCCCACATCAGGGCAAGGAAAAACCCAACCCAATATCTAGCAGTACTAAAGTTATAAAAGGTTATTGGGTCGCCTCTAGTCATGTTTTATTGCTTTGAACTTTTAAACGGTGGTAGAACGACTCCATCCTCTATTAAAACAGGTTGTTAGGGCTAGATGATGTGATTTAGCCATCAGAGACATTATCCATTAATTTGCAACTAGTATTATGGTGAACATAAGTCAGTTGATGGTGGAATATTCTCACAGAAATCTGAAAATGTTGTTTATTGGTAAACTGTCCAGCCAGACATGACACACTCCAGAAAAAGGAGAAGCAACCATGTGTACATGTACTATTACCGTATACAAACAATAGAAACACAAACAAGTCAGTGTCAATGTCTTGATGCTCCCTTGGCTGTCCTTGGATCGACCATGTGTGCCTAATGTCATGTCGTGTCGTGTAACCACATATCTCGGCACTATTGTGCGGATGCTCAGCCTTAGTCACTTGGGGGTGCATCATGCATGTGTGGAACTCTTCCTTCATTCTGTGGACCCCGCTCTCTCTCATCCACACATCCCAAAAGAAGCCTCAGTCCTCTCCTCAGGATACAGACTGTAAGGAGGCGGCTGCTCCCAGCTCCATGTGCAGTCTGGACTCTGAGCGCTGTCCCGGCTGTAGAGTGGAGGTGCCAAGCCCAAGATCACCTGCAGCTCCTCCAGGACCAGTTCTTCCCCTGGATGTGGACTCTGGTGACTCCCCTGGGACTCCTCATAGGCGGGGGGGAAGGAGCTGGGTCTTCTAAAGTGTATTCAAATAGAACAACGGGTGGTTAATCACATCTGATATCACGGACAATATTTCGATTGCAAGTTGGCTATATTTTTGTAATATTCAGGATATGCTCACTGTACATTTTGGTGCACATTTATTTCCTTTTTCTCGTTTGGATTAGTCACAGATGAATAAAAAACACAAATGGTCGAGTCATGTCCGTAACTGCGTTGGTTCCCTCCGGGTACTCCGGCTTCCTCCCACCTCCAAAGACATGCACCTGGGGATAGGTTGATTGGCAACACTAAATTGGCCCTAGTGTGTGAATGTGAATGTTGTCTGTCTATCTGTGTTGGCCCTGCGATGAGGTGGTGACTTGTCCAGGCTGTACCCCGCCTACCGCCCGAATGCAGCTGAGACAGGCTCCAGCACCCCCCGCAGTGTTTTTCAACCTTTTGTTGAGCCAAGGCACATTTTTGTTGAAAAAATCCAGAGGCACACCACCAGCAGGAATCATTAAAAAACGATACTCAGTTGACAGTAAAAAGTCGTTGTCGCAATTGTTGGATATTATATGACTTTAAACCAAAACCAAGCATGCATAAATATAGCTCTTGTCTCAACGTAGGTGTACTGTCACGACCTGTCACATCACGCCATTACTTATTTTGAGTTTTTTGCTGTTTTTTTGTGTGTAGTCTTTTAGTTCTTGTCTTGCGCTCCTATTTTGGTGGCTTTTTCTCTTTTTTTTAGGTATTTTCCTGTTGCAGTTTCATGTCTTCCTTTGAGCGATATTTCCCGCATCTACTTTGTTTTAGCAATCAAGAATATTTCAGTTGTTTTTATCCTTCTTTGTGGGGACATTGTTGATCGTCATGTCATGTTCGGATGTACATTGTGGACGCCGTCTTTGCTCCACAGGAAGTCTTTGCTGTCGTCCAGCATTCAGTTTTTGTTTCGTTCTGCATAGCCTTCCCTAAGCTTCGATGCCTTTTCTTAGGGGCAATCACCATTTGTTTATTTTTGGTTTAAGCATTAGACACCTTTTTACCTGCACGCTGCCTCCCGCTGTTTCTGACATCTACAAAGCAATTAGCTACCGGCGGCCACCTACTGATATGGAAGAGTATTACACAGTTACTCTGCCGAGCTCTAGACAGCACCGACACTCAACAACAACACATATTTTGCAGACTATAATTACTGGTTTGCAAAAAATATTTTTAACCCAAATAGGTGAAATTAGATAATCTCCCACGGCACACCAGACTGTGCACAGTGGTTGAAAAACACTGTCATAGGGTACTAACAATAGGCAAAAACACGCCGCTGGCATATCTTCTTATTAAATTTGGGATGAACCGTGGGTCGCACTGAAGAGTCTGGCGGGCTGCACTTGGCCCGCAGGCCGTAGTGTGAACACCACTGACATAGACAAACGAAATGTCAATTTGTGAAATTTAATTCCTAGTAGGTATGTCCGATAATGGCTTTTTGCTGATATCCGATATTCCGATATTGTCCAACTGTTTAATTACCGATACCGATATCAACCGATACTGATATATACAGTCGTGGAATTAACACATTATTATGCCTAATTTGGACAACCAGGTATGGTGAAGATAAGGTCCTTTTTTTAAAAATTGATCAAATAAAATAAGATAGATAAATTAAAAATATTTTCTTGAATAAAAAAGAAAGTAAAACAATATAACAACAGTTACATAGAAACTAGTAATTAATGAAAATGAGTAAAATTAACTGTTAAAGGTTAGTACTATTAGTGGACCAGCAGCACGCACAATCATGTGTGCTTACGGACTGTGTCCCCTGCAGACTGTATTGATATATATTGATATATAATGTTGGAACCAGAATATTAATAACAGAAAGAAACAACCCTTTTGTGTGAATGAGTGTGAATGAGTGTAAATGGGGGAGGGAGGTTTTTTTGGGGTCGGTGCACTAATTGTAAGTGTATCTTGTGTTTTTTATGTTGATTTAATAAAAAAGAAAAAACAATTAAAAAACGATACCGATAATTTTCGATATTACATTTTTAAAGCATTTATCGGGCATCTCTAATTCTTAGTATGATTTTTTTTTAATTATTATTGTTTTACATGCTTTGTATGAGATTATATATTTCAAGGTGTAAATATAACTGTACAGAAAAATGTATTGTTTAATCTAAAAATATTTTTTTTTGGTCGCGATAATGTGACGTAAACCAAAAATTGAAGT
Organism: Nerophis lumbriciformis; assembly: GCF_033978685.3. Classification (NCBI taxonomy): domain Eukaryota; kingdom Metazoa; phylum Chordata; class Actinopteri; order Syngnathiformes; family Syngnathidae; genus Nerophis; species Nerophis lumbriciformis. The sequence goes on from NC_084580.2 coordinate 12,842,927, forward strand.
AAATCTGTTAATCACTGTCGCACGATTGCACCTGCTAGATGTCAAAAATAGATATATGTCGTATTTCAGTTGTTTGAGTTACATAGTAAATCATGTCTGGGTGGCTTAGGATTGTTGTTTAAAGATAAATGAGGTAAGGAATTATGAATTACATTTGGACCGGTAAATAATTTATTTTGACCGAGAAGCTATTGCAGGTCACTGACCTCTCAATAGTGTACACTTGGATGTCGTGTTGTAGTCTTCTCCTCCGATACACTTTGCTCTTCATGCGGTGGCAGAAGCTCCAAATGACGCCGACAAAGATGGCCTGGAAGCCCAACACCATCAGGACGTAAGCAAGGATGAGTGCCCATGAGTCTACGTCGTCGTCGCCGCCCTGTTGGGACAGCAGGTAGGCGCCCATGCAAATCAACGCAAAGCCAACGCAGGGCATCATCACACGCAGCAGGGAGCACAAGTGCTTCTTCACGTTCTTCATCTTCTCTTTAGAAATGTCTTCACTTCTAGTGGACGTTGACTGACTGCAACTTTCTCTGCAAGCAGTGTAAAGGTATGTGAGTGTAGTAATGTCCTGGAGGTGCAGCCTCCGTGGTTGTTTATTAACACATTCTTAATTTGGCTGCAGATGCACACAAACAAATCTTTGGAGAAATACATTAAAGAGGAGCTAGAGCTTCATTTCAAATAATGAGATGAGTAATTATCTGTTTAATGCTATTGATTGGCTAATCGTGCATCTAAAACAGCACATTATGACCCTGAGTCATGTCAGTAGAGGGCGCTGTTAGCCACATAATTCTTAAATTGGGTAACATTACATTACTCAAGAAGGACAGTCAAAAACAGCGAGTCTGAACTTTGACACAGCCTAGTGGAAATGTCATGACGTTATGTTTTCCATTCTTCATGCTAACAAATAGATAGAAAACTAAAGTTAGTTCAGTTTACCCGCCTCCACGCACACTGTATATTAGAATTAAATATATCTAAACCAGGGGTGTCCAAACTTATAGACTTGGAGGCCGCAATGGGCTAAGAAAATTGGGCCGGGGACTGAAAGCTGACTGCATGTATAGTTATTATATATATATATATATGTATATATATATATATATATATATATTTATATATATATATATATATATATTGCGGCTGCAACAACTAATCGATTAAAATCGATTATAAAAATAGTTGCCGATTAATTTAGTAATCGATTCGTTGGATCTATGCTATGCGCATTAATTTTTATAAAAAAAATAATAATTTAATAAACCTTTATTTATAAACTGCAACATTTACAAACAGCTTAGAAACAATGATCAAAATAACTATGGTGCCAGTATGCTGTTTTTTTTCAATAAAATACTGGAAAGGATAGAAATGTAGTTTGTCTCTTTTATCCGATTATTAATCGAAGTAATAATCGACAGATTAATCGATTATCAAATTAATCGGTAGTTGCATCCCTAATATATATATGTATGTATGTATGTCAGGCATGTGATATTTCCGTCTAAAGTCGGAATTCCGTCTTTTTTAATCTCAGGGGGGAAAAAAATTATCTCCCGTTTTTCCGTTTTTTTTTTCCGACCCTAAATCAAGATTCGAGACGTAGTTTGTATTACACCGTAGTTGATTGGTCGATATGTTCCTTGTGGCCAATCAGGCCATCTGTTATGAATGATGACGTTAATAACGTCATCATTCATAATGGTTATTACCGCCATTTTCCATATGTAAACGATGTCGGTTCTCGAGAGAAAGGACGCTTTACGAGTAAAAGAAATTGATAGACATGTCAAAAATAAGTTTCGATGGGACTGGATGGAAAGGGAAATCACTGATACTGTTGGGAAGAAGGAAGTTACGACTTTGTTCGGTGATTTTATTCGGAAAGGTTTTGTGCACGTGGTGTCATGATAATATTGACTATGGATCACAAGGTTTCAAGGCTTTGGAAGTACATGCGAAACGCCAAAAACATATGAAACAACTTGAAGCAAGGAAAACAAACTTTTCACAAGCTGGTACTTTTGGATGTCAACCGAAAGTGAGCAAACCTTACGGACTTCATCCTTTGTTTACATCGACAACTGCCGTAGACATCGAGAGGAAAGATCCACCCAAACAACCCACTTCAGTTGCAGACAGGGTTGTTAATAATGAGATAAGCTAAAAAATATTTGCTTGCGAAATACGCATGTTTGTTTTAAATATTAACCAATTATTGCTTTGCGAAATATAAATGGGTTTTTCTAAAAATAAAAAGCCACGTGAAAATATATTATGAAATTACAGAAATTCAAAGAGTCGCATTATTGATTCCAGTTAACAATTTATTTGAAATACATTTGCATATAATACTATTTTGTAATATTAAGTTCTTATGTAGTCTCTTGAAACAATATTGTCAGTGGTGTAACAATCTTGAAGGTAAATATTTTCACACTTGTTTCATGCAATATGTCAGTGTCCTCACATTATTATTATTTCCTATTTTCAAATATGAGTAAACAATACTAAACATGTTTAATTATTTTCATAAATTTATATCCTATTTTGGCGAAAATAATTAAATGTTTACATTTGGTATTTTGTTATATTTATAACTAAACTTGTAGGCAATTAGGCATATACATTAAAACTGAATTGTTATTAGTGATAATAACACTGATCAATGTGACACCTGTGGATGTGAAATGAACACAAGATGTAAATATTAGTACTAAATACTGTTGCGACTGAACCATATACAGTGATTCATTAGGATAATTGGGTTATGTATGTTCTATTAATTATGTTTTCAAGTCTTTAAACACTAAAATATTTTCTTCAAATGGTGCTGTCTTTGTTAATTTAGCATGTTAAATTGGTGAAAAACCAGGAGCTTCGGGGGGCGACAAGACCTGGCTGGGGGCCTTTGTCCCCCAGACCCCCGGAAATTTTTTCAGTCTTTTTCATTGTGGTCAAATCACATGCCTGGTATGTGTGTGTGTGTGTATATATGTATGTATGTATATATATATATATATATATATATATATATTAGTAGTAAAGCCATATTTTCAAGGGTAATCGCACACACTCGCACACATACACACTTTAAGATGCTTTTTTTGCCACACAACAGAGCGTTGATTGACGACAATTGAGTTGTACAAAAAAATACTAAGTTTTCATTGATTAAACCAAGCGATTGCAGACTGAACAACAACACATAACTTCAACTACTTCAACTTTAACAACCACACCACCCACATCAGACCGTGACGACGATGCAATATGAAGTATAAAGGATAAACTGTTGAATATTAAGAGTATGTGAACGTTTGACTTCTACCTTGTTGACTTCCCTGACGACCGTCTTAAAGTTTTATAATCAAAAGCAGCGAAAATGTGCCAAAAATGGGGAAGTTTGAAGAGAGGGTTTTGCATATCACTCATCGTGCACTGTAGTGAATTTATGTGTGAATAATTGAAAATTATATTTAGTGCTTGAATGTGTTTTATAATGTCCACAATGTTCAATGAGCAGGAGTGTGTTATGTGTGACACTGTGTTGACTTACTTTGTTGGTTATAGAATTAAAAGGCATTGTCCATTGATACTAACATTGCCCACAAGAGGGTGGCAATATTACTCCGATGTATATCATAGGGTACTAACAATAGGCAAAAACACGCCACGGGCCAATCTTCTTGTTAAATTTGCGATGTCTCGTGGGTCGCACTGAAGAGGCTGCACTTGGCCCGCAGACCGTAGTGTGAACACCACTGACCTAGACAAATGAAATGTCATCATTCTGTTCAATTTAATTCTTTAGTATGATTTTTTTAAATTATTATTGTTTTACATGCTTTGTATGTAGATTATATCATTCAAGGTGTAAATGTAACTGTACAGAAAAATGTTACTTAAAATCAATCAATCAATCAATCTTTATTTATATAGCCCTAAATCACAAGTGTCTCAAAGGGCTGCACAAGCCACAACGACATCCTCGGTACAAAGCCCACATACGGGCAAGGAAAAACTCACCCCAGTGGGACGTCGATGTGAATGACTATGAGAAACCTTGGAGAGGACCGCATATGTGGGTAACCCCCCCCCTCTAGGGGAGACCGAAAGCAATGGATGTCGAGTGGGTCTGACATAATATTGTGAGAGTCCAGTCTATAGTGGATCCAACATAATAGTAAGAGTCCAGTCCATAGTGGGGCCAGCAGGACACCATCCCGAGCGGAGACGGGTCAGCAGCGCAGAGATGTTCCCAGCCGATGCACAGGCGAGCGGTCCACCCCGGGTCCCGACTCTGGACAGCCAGCATTTGTATGCACGTACAACAATAATAATCTTTAGTATATCAGTATGTGAAATTAAATTATGGAATGGATAAGCATAAAAATCAAACAATGTACTAATATGACACATTTTAAGAGACCTTTCTAACAAGTGTGAACAGAGCAAAATAAAACATATTTGTAATCCTTTTGAACTTAGTGAAAACAATGTTATGTAAATCAGAACTGACTTAATTAGTTACTGTAAGAAAACTGTTGTATTTAGAATTAATCGATGTAAATTGTGTTACAAAATGAGAACAGGAAGTGGACATATGTGTTAGTAGTTGCTATGAAATGGAAAGGGGGTAAGATCAAATGAGCTTTGCGTTTTCTTACTCCTTTTCGGACATGCTGTAAAAGTATGTGATGTATCATGCTAAAATTGTATACTTGTTCGAAATAAACTTCAACCAAAGCTGAGAACCCCCCAACACGCAATTTACACCAAGTTTAAGCGTCAAGAATTGCATTAAAAAAAATGTCATATTGTGAATATTTGTTATACATTTTTTCTTTATAATGTTGTATTTTAATTTGTTCAATTTACAGTTGACCCTTGCCAAATATTGCGGCTTCACCACATTGTGTTTTTTGGCTTAAGTTAAGCCATTTCAAGCATAAAAATGGCAAAATTATGTAAAAATATCAATACTTGGAGACGAAACCAATCATAGCACTGTTCAGTATTGTGGCTCAGCCTCACACATTACTACATCAGATTAAGTGTGTAAAGTGACTGAAGGGGGGTTATTTCATGTCTAGAGGGCTGTTAAAAAAACATTTAGTTAATTATGAAAATATTTGATTCATAAAGATTCCTACTTCGCAGTAATTTGTTTATCGTGGTCATCTTGAATCAGTTAACAGTAATAAATGAGGGACAACTGTAAGGGCACTTTTATTTTCATGTTTTGTGTATCTTTTTTTTTTGTAGAACCTGAAACCTAAAAAAACTACTTATTTTAAAGCAACAGTAAGGTAAAGTCTTTTTCACAGTTTTTGTAGCTCAAGGGTTGCCACAGAAACACCAGTGATGCGTGTCTCCTTATTACATCGATATGCCTGAAAAGTTTTTATTTTAAGGTCAAATGACAATGTATTGTTGCCTTGATGATGCATCAGCGTGAATGCTAATCTGCATATTGTACAGTGTAATTAATTAAATCACATACACGCAGGCTTTTTACTGGCACTGTCTCAGCACTCTTATCAGTGAGAGAAGTAATCCTCTGAGTGGAAAGCATCGTGGCTTGTATGTGACAATTGCATCACAGCAGGATAACACATCCTGATATTTGATTGCAGCAAATCAATCACGCAATGCATCTTAATTGTGACACTAACTCCCTGATAGATTATACAGTAGATTAGATCATTCACATAGTCAAACAGGCTGTTGTTCAGAACAGGATATGAACATCATGTTGTGTAGTTATGACCAGTTATGGTCACGAGAAAACATCTCTGTGTGAGATGTCGATGGCTTGAATTTGTGCATGGAATCAATGCATGCAAGATTAGATGATGGGCCTGCATGCAATTAGAGTGAGTGTGGGCATACACATGCACACATACTTCTTTTAGACCTCATTATGTACTGATAATAATAGACAGAGGGTCATTAGTGATGAATGAAGGCCGGTTATTAATCAAATGGACCTGATGACGACCTGCTATCTGCTCTTTGAGATTAATAATACACATTATAGTTAGACTACACTCTGTCATAGTGCACAACTTTGCACATAAAGGCCTCCAAAGGGCAGATAGATATCACTTATTTTTTTTGTTTACATAATCTTTCAGTTTTGTCATGCGATTTTTATCTGCAGTACCTCAAAAGCCCCCATGAGGGCGAGGAAGAGCTCATGAGGTGGGATGATGTTCAGCAGAAGTTAGTGTAAAGTATATTTTAAGTGTCTACTATTGCATTAAAGAAATATATGTATGATTGTGAATATTTGTTATACATTTGTCTTTATAATGTATTTTAATTTGTTCAATTTACAGTTGATTCTTGCCAAATATTGCGGCTTCACCACATCGCGTTTTTTGGCATAAGTTAAGCCATTTCAAGCATAAAAATGGCAAAATTATGTAAAAATATCAATACCAGGAGACTAAACTAATCATAGCACTGTTCAGTATTGTGGCTACGGAGTGGCTCAGCCTCACACATTACTACATGAGATTAAGTGTGTAAAGTGACTGAAGGGGGTTATTTCATGTCTAGAGGGCTGTTAAAAAAACATTTAGAAGGTGATTAACAGTTTTTTTTATTTAGTTATGAAAATATTTGATTCATAACGATTTCTACTTTGCAGTAATTTGTTTATCGTGGTCATCTTGAATCATCCATCCATCCATTTTCTACCGCTTGTCCCTTTTGGAGGTCGCGGGGGGTGCTGGAGCCTATCTCAGCTGCATTCGGGCGGAAGGCGGAGTACACCCTGGACAAGTTGCCACCTCATCGCAGCATCTTGAATCAGTTAACAGTAATAAACAGGGGACAACTGTAAGGGCACTTTTGTTTTCATGTTTTTTTTGTAGAACTATAATACACGTTATAGTTGGACTACGCTCTGTCATAGTGCACAACTTTGCACATAAAGTAGATAGATATCACTTTTTTTTGTTTGTTTACATAATCAATCGGTCAGTTTTGTCATGCAATTTTATCTGCTGTACCTCGAAAGCCCCCATGAGGGCGAGGAAGAGCTTTTGAGGTGGGCTGATGTTCAGCAGAAGTTAGTGTATACAGGTGTTTAACTCCCAACAGTTTTCCACTTGATTGAATGCCTTATTGCTTTCATCATGTGGTACGTGTTTAATGGTTTGGTTGGAGGCGGTATGAAGCAGCCCGCCTGCTTTTGATAACCAGGATCCTCCTTGCTTTGGATTGTGGTCTACATTTTTTATCTTGTTTAGTCACAGACTGTAAATCTCCCAGCAGAGGATAACATATTTATGCTGCAAACTTACAGCCCTGGTGGCCTCTGAGGGCCGCTGTTGTAGATCCACTACAAATTAGGATGCACCGCTTGTCTTCTTTGCAAGACATGTTGGGCGATAGTGTGCGTCAAACTTTATTAGAACCGTTTAGGGAAGGCCCTTTTCTGTCCGCAGTGCACAATGCAAGGTTCTTTAAAGGCATGTTTGGATGACTTCGATGTAGAAGAATCCCATCAATCGCCTTTGGACGAAAAACACATGCGTCTTGGTGACTTCTGATGTCAGTAGAAAGCGATTTGTTTCGAGCTTCTGTGTTATTTATGTTTTTATTGGATTTTGAAACTTAAATACAAACTTAGAAATCAAATCATGGGCCCTGTTTACACTGCACACCAAATAAATTTTTTTGACGATTTTTTTGCCATTCTAAACGCTCCAAAATGCTTCAAATCTGATATTTTTGCATCAGATTCAGGCCACCTCAGGAGCTAGACTGAATCTGATTGGAATCTGATCTTTCCAAATGTCACTTCAGTCGAAACGGCAATTCACTTTGGGCGAGCTACGTCATTTGCGTGCACAGGGAAAGACACAGCCCACCAGCGGAGGTGGATACTTAATCACAACATCCGGTTTCGGTGACCAAAGTCTTTTTTTGACGGGCGTATTTTCGGTGCATCACTAGTCAATAGTGTGCAAATAACAGGCTATGTGTATATAATATATACATATCACTCATCTATATTCATATGATATATATGAATATATATTTGATTACTTCAAAAACACGATTGTTGAATCACTGGAATTGACGCTCTGGCCTATTTGCTTACATGTTACGTACATTGTGTAAGTTGTTTACGTGAGTGAGTTCAAAAATAAAACCTAACCTAGATCCACGCTGGTGCCTGTCGCCTTTAGTTAACAGCCATAAAAAGATTAGAACCCTCATGAATATATTCAACTATATATATCCATCCATACATTATATTACTTTGACTTATTTTCACATTTAAAACCCCCCCACTAATTTTTAGGGTGTGGCGACTTTTATTTTATTTTGTAGTATTAGTAGCGACTTCCTTGTTAATTTACGGAATCCGGTCAACTTCCTTTGTTTTCACTTGATCAAACTGTGCATGAAAGTGATGTTGAGGCCACATTGGGGCCACACAAGGAGCCTGTGCGCTTTTACAATGGAGTCTGATAAAGATCACATTTTACTTGCAGTGTAAACAGTCACACGGAAAAAATGTGGTTTGTCCAACTTTGGCCTGCTGTGTAAACGTACTGTAGTCAAAATAATCTGTTCCAGGGTAAAACTGCCGCCATTATAAACACTTATTAACTGTTGCATTGCTGGGTTGCAACATAGACACGTCAGGTTTTCGCTTTGAGGCGGGAACATTTAATGACTTCCGTTCATTTAGCAGCAGCTGTGCAGATGTCAAGCTAGATATAAAAATTTACCTGCTTGTCATTGCTATGGTATATGCTGCAGGCTATGCACAATGTATTAATCTACTTTAATATAATTATTTTTAGGTTTTCTCAATGCTGAACATTTCACTATACACACTTTTAACAAGACAAAAATCCATCCCATTTGGAAGTTCCTCAAAAAAATTGTTTTTATGTACACGAAGTATGTAGAGAATAACAAACGTAAATAAATCAGTAACAGGCTTCTACAGTTTATTTCAAGTTCATACAGACATTGACAAAGTGATCACTGCAAACTAGATTTTGTTCAGATTTGGCTCTACTCGACGAGAGCGACAGTTATTTTGTTGTTTCAAATTTATTCTTTCAACTTTTCTTAGGAACTCTGTAATAACTTTTATCAAAATCCCTATCGGAATGATTTCCACAGGTGAGAACATGGCGCACTAATGCTGAATTTATGCTCAGCTTTCACTTGACATCCTGCTATAAATATGCTTGCCAAGCACCACCGGACTTGACGTCACATGCAGTTGTGCTTAAAGCATTGCTTCTCAAATATTTTCTGTTACTCCCACCCCCTAGGAAGAATGTGCCTCATAAAGCTGTGTTTCTGATTGTGTAAAAGGAAGCCACTAAAATGTAAATATAACATTTGTATCTAACATAATGCTGGAGTCATACTGCTTTGAATGTGTCAATACTTGGCTTGTTCTTTTTGGACTACCTTTTGTTGAGGATGCTCATTAGTCTCAAAAAGCCAAAGAAAAAGTGAAATGTGCTTAGAATTTACCATTTCATGCGTTATGTTGAGGCTCGGAGACAGCGGTCAAAGACCTATTTCCCCCAATATTCTAGTAGAGCTCTAATTTGTACAGATGTATTCAACTCTGTAGTGTATAAGAGGGGCTGCACCTAAGGGTGTGTACTCAGAACTATAGAAATAAGCAGTAGGTGTTCCACTTCCTCTCATGGCTTGCTCCTATGGCGTCCACTCCTCTCGTGTTGCACCGCCGAAGCCGTATAAACCCCTTCGCATCTCGTCTGGCTGAGGCGAGGCAAGAGGAGATCAATGAGTTGATCAATAGGGTCCCTGGGAGTCCTAATAGCCCTGTTACTGCTCGCTGACTTCCCTGACTGGCTGCCTGATACGGCTGGCAGCACGCTGGGAGGAGGCAGAAGCGTGTTGGTCCATGTGTGTGTCATCCGCATACATACAGTGAAAGCACCCCTGCTGAGTCTGCACCAAGAGACTTATGTAACAATAAGTGGCATCAGTCAAGCTCATTGATGGAGCTGATAGCTAATTGGATCAATTGAGTGGAATACAAGTTGCTTGGATATTTTGCTTAAAAAAATCAAGACACTTTTGTTATTTGTATATATTTAAAATATATATGTATATGTGTGTACCTGTATGTATTCTGGCCTGTCTAAACTGAGCGATCAGGGGACAAGGGCCCTTGTCAGGGAGGTGACCAAGAACCTGATGGTCACTCTGTCGTAGCTACAGAATTCCTTTCTGGAGAGAGGAGAACCTTACAGAAAGACAATCATGTCTGCAGCAGTCCACCAATCAGGCCGGTATGGTAGAGGTGCTAAACGGAAGCCATTCCTTTCATAAGAGTTTCCTAAAGTGCACCTGAAAGACTTTCAGACCATGAGAAACAACATTCTCTAGTCTAATCAGACAAACGTTTAACTCTTTGGCGTGAATGACAGGCACCAGGCACCGCTTATCACCAGGCCAATATCATCGCTACAGTGAAGCATGGTGGTGGCAGCGTCATGCTGTGGGGATGTTTTTCAGCGGCAGGAACTGGGGGACTCGTCTGGACAGAGGGAAAGATGAATACAGCAATGTACAAAGACGTCCTGGATGAAAACCACCTCCAGAGCACTCTTAACTCAGACTGGGGCGACGGCTCATCTTTCAGCAGGACGACAACTCAAAGCATACAGCCAAGATATTAAAGGAATGGCTTCCGGACAACTTTGTAAATGTCCTTGGGTAGCACAGCCAGAGACCAGACTTGAATCCAATTGAACGTCTCTGGAGAGATCTGAAAATGGCTTTGCTACGACGCTTTCCATCCAATCTCATGGCGCTGAGAGGTGCTGCAAAGAGGATTGGGCAAAACTGCCCAAAGATAGGTGTGCTATGCTTATTGCATCATATTCAAGAAGACTTGAGGCTGTAATTGCTGCCAAAGGTGCATCAACAAAATATTGAGCAAAGGCTGTGAATACTTATGTACATGAGATTTCTTAGTTTTTTTATTTTTAACAAATTTGCAAAAAAAAAACTTTTTCTCAAATGTTCATTATGGGGTACAAAAATGATTTTTTTTTATTTTGGAGCAAGGCTATAATGTCACAAAGTGGAAAAAGTAAAGCGCTGTAAATACTTTCTGGAGGCACTGGATGTGTATTTTAACATAGGGAGCAGGTGTACCTAAGGTGTAATGGCCTGTATGTGTAGACTAATAACATGACACACATCTTGCAGTATTGGAACACTGGAGCTTTATTGGCTAACATGAATACGACAAATGACACAATCTTCTTTTTTGTTTAGAAAAATATGTTTTTGTCAAGGAGGGTGTGAAACCACTTTATAACTGGGCATGTGTGTGTCAGCCAACTGACCAAGTTTTCGTCCACAGTTTCTTGTATATAGAATATATCACAGTAATCAATTGGTTTAATTAAAAGACCACCCATTATTGATCTTGGAAAATGTTTTTCTCAATTATATAGGACATTCCATGAAATGTATCTGACTTATAAATGAAATTTTAAAGCCTACATCCATCTATCAACCTTCCCCCTGTTCTGTGGTGAATACTCCCACTGTGCAAGTTCTCTCTGCGTGCTCACTCGAAAATGAGTTGTGACAGAAGTGAAAAAAAAACCTGATGAATGCCAAAGCAGTACGTACGAACCCTGCTGGTTTTCACAAATTATCAGTCTTCTTCACACTGGCACATCACTTGTGCTAATAAACACAGTAGTAGGTGGAGATGCAGAGAGGAGCAGTGCCATCAAGGTGATTCTGACTCTCGGTACCCCGCTGTCGTAATTCCCAATATATATTCAAATGATTCGCACTGTCGGGATCAATCAAGAACAACAATGGCATTCAACAAAGATGATTTCAATGCAATTTTACTTATTTTATTACTAATCTGATAAATACAACTTTTTCCCATTTTAAGGCTTGGACCCCAAATGTGTTTTCTTGTATTAATGTGAGGCCTCTTGTTTTCTTTATCATTAGTTTTTGTACTTTATATGTCTGTTATGGCAAAACACGATATATATGATTATGTTTGAGTCCCAGGGAGGAAAACATTGTGTTAGATTGTGCCGATTTACCTAATATTTTGGCATACATCACGTCTGCTGCACGTGAGAATGTAAAGTTCAAAGCTTCTGCACCGGGAGCCATGTTGGAGGCAGATGTCAGCCTCGATGTGGCGTAGAGTTGCCACGTTATGGTCCTCCTGGGTAAGATGATCGCATGATAAGGCCAGCGGCCTCCTATACACAGGCCTTGGGGGAAAAGGTAATAATGGCGGTGTATAATTCAGGGTAATGAAGGCTGCACCACTAGATTCGTCATAAAGAATGATAGCCAGGGAGGCGGGGCGAGGGGCTGCTTACACGTTTGACCTCAACTGGCATCCTCCCACTTCCCATAAATGTTTGTTGCTCGCACTACAGAGTGAAGGACTGAGACGAGATGAAAAGAAGATGAAGAAGGGAGTTGGAATTTAAGTAAAACGAGCACATGATTTAACTTAAGTCAAATCCATAGGGCACTATTTGGAATCTGATATTAACTAAGACAAGGACTCAATACTGTACTGTGTTTTAGACATATTGAATCTCTTTCAAATAGAGAGGCAGAAAAACTGATTCCACCCAAGGATTTTATCAGGTGTTAGTGTAATGAAAACACCTCGCTAACAAAAGCACCAATTAATTAATTGTGAGTGTCATATAATCTCTAGCTTCATTGAAGTGTCTCAGTTTTGTCTTATATTATTGCAAAAACACGTACATTTGGTTTATTCAAAGTACCAGTAGAGTGGAAGCACAAGTTGACTTTATATGCTTAATTGTGTTTCATTGTATCCATTAAACCATATCCAATCATATTTACAATCCGCAAAGTATGTAAAAACACGGTTTAACATCACAAAATGCCACAAATTCAGTGAGCTATTTTGAATACTCCACTCCTGACGTCACAAAGGGAATGCTTCTACACTCTGACAACAGTATCAGATCAGTCATACTGGAAATACGCAAAACTTACACAGATGTGCTGTCTATCATTCACAATCTCTCTCTCTCTCTCTCTCTCTCTCTCTCTCTCTCGCTCTCTCTCTATATATCTATATATATATATATATATATATATATACTGTATATTTTATGCATTCAAAGGCATAAATACATAAAAAGTCCGCTAACAATGTAGTCAATGGGGTTTCTCTATTTTGCCCACAAAACCCTCTAAATAACCATCCAAAACCCGCCATCAATACTCTTTATACATATCATGACCTGAATATTAGCAATGTTATAAGCGTTAACGCAAACAAATTATTTCTTAGCGGCGCAATGATACAGACAGCTTAGTAGCCCTCTGCTGCCTTTACTGTGAGCTGGCAGCGATGTCCTGCTGCTCCCGCGTCATCGCGTCTTGGCTCGTCAAAGTTGTTCTAGATCAGGGGTCCCCAAACTTTTTGACTCGTGGGCCGCATTGGGTTAAAAAAATTTGGCCGGGGGCCGAGCTATGTGTGTGTGTGTGTGTGTGTGTGTGTGTGTGTGTGTGTGTGTGTGTGTGTGTGTGTGTGTGTGTGTGTGTGTGTGTGTGTGTGTGTGTGTGTATATGTATATGTATATGTGTGTATGTATATGTGTATATATATGTAAATATGTACATTGTCTTTTTAATCCGTTTTGACATTTAACATTGTCACGTTATCGATGGGAAAATTCATTTTTAGACAATATGATTTGCCTGAGCGGCTAGGAGACACCAAGAGTAACAAGCGGTAGAAAATGGATTAGAAAGGAAAGATTTTTAAAAAATAATAATAATTGGGATGTCGGGGGGCCGTAGTTTGGGGACCCCTGTTCTAGATTATGAATCATGCTACTCATCCGGATAATAGGAGAATTTAGCCTTGAATCTAGAAGCTGTTTATCTGTGACATTCAATTCATACCCAGAGATGGAGACAAACACACACAACCAAAGACCGTGTCTGCAGGGTTACTTCGTTGTTAACAGTTTGTGTGCATCATTATTAATTGTTCTTCTAAACAGGAAGATATGGACATCCTATCAGTCGTCATTGAAGTAACAGAAGACATTGTACCGTTAGCTATAATTTTGTTGTGTTTGTAGTTTGTATTTCTTGTTTAGCACTTAGCAATACTGCTACATGATGCTATAGTGTTTCTCTAAAGCTAGAATTGTTTAGGAGAGCTTCTAAAACTTGTAGCTAATCTTCCTTATATTCAGGATCAACAATATAAGGTTCTGGATCAGAATTTTGCCCAAAGTATTGTTGTTGGCTTTCACAAAGTCTGCATGATTTGCATTGTGTAGACGCTGCCCAACACCAAGAAGATGAGAAGGCTCCAATTTTCAAGAAAATGGGTTTATTTAACAAAGGCAAAGAAGGGGGAATAAATGTATTAAACTTAAATCATCCTCCCAATCAGGGTACCTTTCATCATGCATTTCATAACATTAGCATTGTCTAGCATCGGTTTCCTGACAACAGACAAAGCAACAATTAGTATATACTACATCGAGCATTATGTTTGACAGAAAGTGAAGTGTGCATCTTACCGCCCGACAGAGTCCTGTGCAGAGGTACAGTGAGCCCAGGTTCCAGCTGCTGCATTAATGGCACAGGCTGATCAGAACCTAGGTGTCCTCCATTGGTGATTGGTGTGTCCACATAGACACATTAGACAGTAGTCATCATCTCGAGCTGATTGAGGAGGAATGTAGGTAGGTACCGCGCCTCAACCACTCTGCCTAGGGGCACATCTCTGCAGGGTTGAACCTGGGCACACCTCTTACCTCCGATAGGACGCTGGTCAGCCTGGCCCCATAGAGGCACTCCACAATTGTTTTTAGTGGAGAAGGGATCGGCGGACCCTACCACTACGTCACCCGATCACGTGTCTGGCTTCCTCATTATCTCTCAAAATGGGACAGGAATCTCCGTGACATTGATAATATTTTGATATCTATTTATTCGCAAACTTTGGAAGTCTTTACATGTCTTAAATCAGATGTGCCTTTATATGATAATAATATCTTCAATATACAGGTAGAGGCAACTTGTTTTTCCACTCTACTGATACTTAGTGGTTAGAGTGTCCGCCCTGAGATCGGTAGGTTGTGAGTTCAAACCCCGGCCGAGTCATACCAACGACTACAAAAATGGGACCCATTACCTCCCTGCTTGGCACTCAGCATCAAGGGTTGGAATTGGGGGTTAAATCACCAAAAATGATTCCCGGGCGCGGCACCGCTGCTGCTCACTGATCTCCTCACCTCCCAGGGGGTGAACAAGGGGATGGGTCAAATGCAGAGGACAAATTTCACCACACCTAGTGTGTGTGTGTGACAATCATTGGTACTTTAACTTTAATTTAACTTTAACTTAACATAAAGGTCTGTTTACGATTAAGTTGTCTGTAGTGTTTACAAAAAATGTATTATAGGTTTGTTGAGAACTTTTGCCGCGAGCGCCCCCAACATTTTAATGCTTGAAAATATCGGTTCAGTTTTGGGCCGTATGGCCCACAGCGGTACTAAGTTGTAATACACTCTTCCACTACCGCTTACAATGGAGCTTATGGGAACCTTTCAATTATGCCTATAGAGCCCCTAAAACACTTCCAAAAACCTCCATTAGGGTTTTATATACATGATTTAAGTAAATATATAATCTAGTAACGGGCACATGTATAATAACATTTAATATTTATGTATATTGATAATTTTAAGCATATGTGGCACATCAATTACAGATTTGCATTACGACGTTTGCTTTTTATTTTTTCATCACTGATTTCTGCTCACTGCAGACTTTGAGAGCCTACAAGCATAACAAAACATCAGTTACCGTGCAAGGTTCGCTGTCATTTGGATGCCGACTGCTGACCCATTTACATGAAGAATGTCTCATAATCCTCACGAAGAAACGGGATGTGTATGTTGGATTAGTTTACAACTAAAGCGTTATAGACCAACCCATATATATGTTAAATTTAAGACATCAAACTCATATGCCAGGTTAGTTTAAAAGGGACCTATCATGCAAAACCAACTTTTCTTACCTATTAGTGTCAGGTTTTGTGTATTTGGGATCTGCATAAGTCCTGAAAATTTGAAAACAAATTGTGGAGGCATTGCGGAGATATTTCTAAAACAATCTTGTCTTCCTTCACACTTTCGCCAAACAACCCATTTGGATTTTGCTCCTTTTGTGACATTTGTTTGCCACATGTGACATCTGCGGATATCTCTATACAGTATATAGTAAAGACGTATCCAATGGTTTTCGTGTGAATACGCCATTTTATTCATCGTTCAAGCATTCGTAGTCCAAACAAGGTACGACCAAGGTACGACACAAAGACCAAAACTGCCCTGTTATAGGTTGCTTTAACCAGCACAAGTCACTACGCAAACTTTCAGGGTCAGCTGAAGTAAAAAGTGCCTTACTTTTAACTTTTATGATTCGTGGCAAAACACTCAACTCGGAAGAAGTCGCTCCAAGAAGAGTCCTGCTTTCCATAAACTTTCACAAAATTATAGCTTTTCCAAAAAATCACTTTTAATGGCGGGCTCGGTGACTACTATTTATAGCAATGGATGAGAGCATGAAACGAGAAGTAATAACAGTTGGATATAAATATGTGAATGATATGTTAGCATGGTTAGCTTGAGTTGTTGTGTTACTAGCTTAGCCTTCTAATGTAAGACAATAGCGTCACCGTCCTGCGGCAAAATGAAGAATGATGTTTCCTAAAAAGTACTTTTAATTGGATCACTGCCTACTTTGTATGGCAAGGGACCAGTTAGTAATGTAATCCATGATTACGTTTGCGATGTCGCTCATAGTCTGGTTTACTGCAGCCGTCTTGAGCCTCCATTGTTTACAAGTGTTCAAGGTAACAGCAGTGGAAGTATT
This sequence comes from Nerophis lumbriciformis, assembly GCF_033978685.3. Classification (NCBI taxonomy): domain Eukaryota; kingdom Metazoa; phylum Chordata; class Actinopteri; order Syngnathiformes; family Syngnathidae; genus Nerophis; species Nerophis lumbriciformis. Next base: position 12,859,904 of record NC_084580.2, read on the forward strand.
AATAGAAAATCATTTTACTCTCATTATACACATGGATGTGTCCAGAGATACAGACTCTCTAGAAGTTTAACCTTGGTGTATAGTTACAGACCTGCAACCTGGCTGGCTTCTGCTTCTCTTTTCTCATCCGCTCGCATAGTCTCTTTATTGCGCCGACAATAAAACACGGTGAGCCCGTCGGTCCTGCTATATCAGGGCTATTCAACTACATAATGAAGAGTGCCACAATTTCAAGGGCTCAGAGGCAGGACATCGAAATTTGGATATTTCGTCAGAAAGTGCCTTTGCAGTTTCAGACAGCGTTTACTTAATTGCAAGGTAAACACAACGGCTTTCACACTGCACTGTCAAATTCATTTTTCTGCCCTCACTACCGTATTTTGTATTTTGTGAAATTATTAACACATTACCGTAAAATATCAAATAATATTATTTATCTCATTCCCGTAAGAGACGAGGCGAATGTCAGCAATCGTCACACACACGTCAACCAATAAAAATTTGGCGGGGGCGGGTCATGGCAGAAGTGCATTGTGGGTCATGGGATGCTACCTGCTACTACGTCCGTAGCTATAAAAATGGATCATTTCAACATTGGCGGTAACTTATAAAAACTGAGAAGGGCTGAATAAAAATGTCACCGAAAAGGAAATCATATACTGCAGATTACAAGCTGGACGTAGTGAAATGCAGCAGAAAATGGCAAGAGGAAGCAGCACATACCTTTGGAGTTGGCAGAGTTGTTTAGAAGCGACACAGAGGAAGAACATTTCATGGGATTTAGCGATTAGGAGTGACAGATTGTTTGGTAAACGTATAGCATGTTCTATATGTTATAGTTATTTGAATGACTCTTACCATAATATGTTACGTTAACATACCAGGCACGTTCTCAGTTGGTTATTTATGCCTCATATAACGTACACTTATTCAGCCTGTTGTTCACTATTCTTTATTTATTTTAAATTGCCTTTCAAATGTCTATTCTTGGTGTTGGGTTTTATCAAATAAATTTCCCCCAAAAATGCGACTTATACTCGAGTGCGACTTATATGTTTTTTTCCTTTTTTATTATGCATTTTCGGCCGGTGCGACATATACTCCGGAGCAATTTATAATCCGAAAAAATACGGTACTTGTTTCCAGCGTGTACCGCTAGAAAGCATGAAGAAACCGAAGCTCCAGAAGTTTTGTTGAAGATTGATGTTCTTTATTTTGAATAACACTTCTTCCTTCATTTAGGTTTGTAAGACTGAAAATATGAACATAAAATAAAGGCAGGAGTGACGGCCACACCTGTTTTCAATCACCCTCTGCCTATATAGTCTGATCAACTCAGCTTGTTTCCAGTCCTCCTGCTTGTTGAGTTTATTTTTATGACTTCTGTATTCTTTAAGGTTTGTATTCTGAGTGCTCAGTCCTCTCGTTTTACCATTGTGGTCTACTTTTGTTTACTTGTTGTGTTTGTACTTTTTCGTGTCACTGGCTGTCTCTCGCCAGAGGCATTGTCTTTTGTTTCCCCCCACCCTGCTCCCAGATGCTACCTGGTGGCTGTTTACACACTGTAGCTAGTCCTAGATAGTCCCACTCCTTAATGCTTAAGTCACACGTAAGATTGTCACAGGAAGGAGGCAAAAATACAACCTTACCTACTGTAGATGGAATTTATTTCTAGTATTTTTCCATCAGTTTTTCTGGAATGCAGTTTGTTGGTCATGTATTTGACAGTTTGAGATGTCAACTTTATAGCTGAGATAGGCTCAGCCTCCTGTGACCCTGATCAGTATAAGGAATATGAAAAGTTGGACAAAACTGCACTCATGACAACATAGATTTCCTGGCGGAGGTAATCAAATAGTAGAGTCGAGCTTGGTAGTTGATCGGTATGCAGGCGGTGTGCACGTGCTGTGGGCAGATAGGGGCCACGCTGCTCTCCTCTACATGTCTGCTAAATGACAGTAATTATTTTCCTGGGCTGCAGGCGACTCATGCATGTTTTATTTCCTCCTCCACCTCCCCCATCTGCCTGCATGGACATGCATGGCACACTCTGTGGTGGAATGGGGAACGGAAGAAAAAAACAAACCCCGAAGAACATTTTATTTTTCTCTACACCTCCTTCCTATGAGTCCCCATTGGGTTTCTCCAGCCATGCTCCTTTCACTGAGGAGGCCCCTGACTTTTATGGTACCACAGGGGGTTTGAGCAGCGGCTGACAGATGCTGTTAGGGTGGTCTCATGATGGTCGAGACACAGATAAAGACACCTAATGGGGGTTTGTGCACACTCACTGCTGTTGTAAGCATTTTGCTTCAAAATAGCAACCATGTTTCATTCAGGTCCATGTCACCAAGGTAATGCCCACTATTATGTGTTTTTTCTCTCTCAAAAATATGTATTTTCTCACTCTCAAAATATTATTTTTCCACACCAGTCTCACTAAAATGAGGGAATATGCTTTGCGAGGCTGTCAAGTGGATTTCAAAGCACATAACTCCTAACTGTAAAGGCAGTTGTATAGCCATTCAGGAGCCTGGAAAAAGTCAATCCAGGAAATGGGCACATTTAATTATACGCATTGCCAATTGAAAGAATGTAAATATAAAGTTATCAAAAACGATATACAAATTTGTTCTGCGGTTGTTGCCCCTGAACAGTGGAATTATCTGTCTTTGCACATTAGACAGGCCTCTTAACTGCCTTTTTAAGTCTCTTCTTAAACATGTCTATGAATGTTCTAGTGAACAAAAGTTTTAGCAACTGTTATGGAGAAGAAAAGGGGTAGGATTAAATAAGCTCTGCTTCTTCCTACTCCTTTTGGAACATGTTGAAAAGAGAAACTGGAGATTGTGATGTATCATGTTGTATGATTGCATGTTCGAAATAAACTCAAACTCAACTCAACTCAACTCAACTCTTTCATCCAGGTCATTGTAATCTCAGGGCATTCAGTCGATTGCAACTAGACTGTTTGGTTTGTTTTAGAAGGCGTTTCACCTCTCATTCGAATAGGCTTCGTCAGTTCATGCTTGTAGACTTAGATTGGTCAGATCTAGTCTAGCGGCTGGTGCCACCTTTTGTGACCAGAATGTTTCTAACTCCTGTTATTTGTTGGAGGAGGGGAGGCTACATTTCTGAGTCATTTAGGAGTGGTTGAAAGGACAGTGTTGTATGTGGGAAATAAGTGGTGTAGCAGACCACCTCCCCTGTTCAGGGATGGCTTTTCAACTTCAAATTTAAGACACTTTTTCCAAATATGACGTCAGTGGATATCTCCATATATGGTAGAAATGTACCCGAAGTGGTTTGCGCGAGTCCGCCATTGCAGTCCGACGCTGTAGTCAATAAGTTCCTTCTTTTTCTCTATTCTTTTGTTGTGGTGCAGACTGGCTCATACATGCACATGCATCCTCTGCGGTTGCCATTTCCAATACAAAGTAGCGCAAAGTTAGAACTTATATCTGTCAGTGGACTCGCTCTGGAAGCACTAAAAACTACAACATAGCTAAAGGGGAGAAGACGCAGTCAAAGTTGAGCCACGTAAATAAGACCGCACCACAAAACAGCACATTCTGAAGAGACGGTCAGAAAGCGGCTTGAAAAAGGTTTGTATATATGTTATAGACATAATATGATATATCTGTATATATATTATTCTGTACACATATTATGTATATATTCGTATATATGTTAGATTTTTTTATCGCTATATTAGTCTATTTATACCTGCATTGTCCTTTCCATCCTTACACTTTCCATCATTGTAACTGAGCTACTGTGTTGAACAATTTCCCTTGTGGATCATTAAAGTTTGTCTAAGTCTAAAGCATAATATATGTAAAGTTTTGATCAAAGAACCACCATGTTATGTAGACCATAAATAAGTGTTTTGAATGTAGTAAAAAATCATAATATGACCCCTTTGAGACATATCTCTTTCATTTGACCTTTGATAGGGTATTTATACTTCTTTTTTTTTTATTGTGGTCTATTAATTTTAGAGGTGGGTAAATTTGTTGAGTTACCCAACGTCATCGATGACGTAATTACACCGGTTTACGCGCATTGCGTCGAGGAAAAATGGCCATGCGCAGAAAAAAGATGACACAAGTGGTGCTCGTATTAATCAGCCACCGTTCAAGAACTGTACTGTGCTGAGCAGTACAAGACACGCAATAATGCTGTTTACCAAGGGAGCCAGTGTGTATGCATGGGACATTTTGTCATTTGTGTACCCCGCCTTCCGCCCAAGTGCAGCTGGGATAGGCTCCAGCACCCCCGCCACCCCGAAAGGGACACACGGTAGAAAATGAATGGATGAATGTATATTCCAGTCAGTGATGGAGCAGGAAGCAGCTAAAAATACATCTACGATATAATTTGATATATGACGTGCACTGTCATTCGTTAATGGAACACAATAGAACACATAATTGAAGCTTGCCCTCTCCCAAGACTGAGCGGACGATTAGTCACCCTCCATACAGCAGACCAGGAGGCAACTGCTTGGCTAAAGGACTTTGCATTTGCTAAATAAATATTTGTTAATCGACATTTTACATGCGCTGTTTCACGCAAAACAGGGCACCCCACTGATCGCGGGGCCCTACGTACACCGCAAGTTCTGCCTTTAGGATAAGTCGATCCTGGGTATGACTAATACTGCTCCTCTAACTGCAGTACATTGTATTGGATTGATACCAAAAGTTTAATTATGACCCAATACCAGTTCATGTCTCAAAAACAAAGGCGATTATATGGTTCCTTTTCCAGACCATATCAATAGCACTCACCATAAGTAATTAGCAAACTTTACAGTTCATGTGATTATATCGGCGGATCTCACTTATAAAGTTTATCACAACTGTCGGCACAAACCCTGATCAGAACACCCATAGATGCCACCAAAGAAAATAAAAAATAGCGCATTCTGATGAGACCATCAGAAAGTGGCATGAAGATGGTCTATAAAACATAATCAGCCAAAGAACCAGAATTATATGTCACGTAGACCACAAGAAATTGTTTTAAATGTAAAAAAAAATCATCATATGATCGCTTTTAAAGAGGCACCACAGGGGATTCTTCATGATGGGGGAAGATGTAAAAGGGCTCTGGAGTCTGAGTAATTAAATTTTTAACCCCAACTGAGCAGCATAACGTTTCTAGATACAATAACATTGTTGGTGTATTTTGTGGGAGAATTTAGTCGTAAAATTGTTTTACCACTACACTAAAGAAACGTTGTATTTAAAGAAAATTAAATCTACAGATTATTATTTGGTGCAGCCAAAACTGGCTTTCTTTACTTAAGTCGTTTTTAGATGTATTTTATTGCCCTTTTTCAGTTTATGTCCCTTTTTGATTTGTGTGTTATTCTGTCAGCACTTTGATCCATTGTGGTGCTCTACAAAGTTGGATCGGATTGGAAAACCAAAAAATAACACCAGCTAAGAAAAAAAAAAAATCATCAAAATAAAGTTTGAATTGGGTTTTATATTTATTTTTCAAAATATTATTTTTAACAAATTTTTCAAAAATAGACACAAATTAACTTGCAAATTGACTCACAGCCCCACCTTCCCCCCTCACCCGGATTGACTCTCCCACCCCTGTCTCCATTGTGGACGCCATCCGTTTCTTGGGCACCACCACTATCACCCAGGACCTCAAGTGGGAGCCGACCATCAGCTCCCTCATCAAGAAGGCCCAGCAGAGGATGTACTTCCTGCGGCAGCTGAAGAAACTTAAGGTGCCGACCGAGATGCTGGTGCAGTTCTACTCAGCCATCATCGAGTCCATCCTCCCCTCCTCCATCACTGTGTGGTTCCACAGCGCCACAGTCCGGGACAAGCATCGACTGCAGCGCATCGTACGTGCTGCTGAGAAGGTTATTGGCTGCAAACTCCCATCCCTCCAGGACCTGTTCTCCTCCAGGACCAGGAGGCGTGTGGGTTGGATCACAGCTGACTCTTCTCACCCTGGGCACAAACTATTCTCCCCTCTCCCCTCAGGCAGGAGACTACGGTCCATCCAGACCCACACCTCCCGCCACCTGGACAATTTTTTCCCCTCGGCCATCAGGCACATGAACAATAACAAGATCTGATAGCTCAGTTACAGCTCATGTTATTCTATTCTGTGTTATATGTGTTTTATGTTGCACGATTGCACCAGGTAAAATCCCTACTTTGTGAACCCGTTCTCAAACAATGGCAATAAAAACTATTCTGATTCCGAAATGAACCCTTAAGCTATTTAAGCCAAACCTGGTTGTCAACCCTCCGGTTTTCCACTGGAAACACCTGTTATTTTTTTTTTTTCCGGGCACTCTCCCTTTCCTATATTTTTCCCGTATTTTAACTTTCATAAAAAATAAACTTTTCTTCGGTACTGTTTGGGCAGCACAACTTCTGGTCCATTTGGCAGTACTTGGGAAACATCGGCGCAACACGTATTGTTTGCTATAAAGACAGGCCTTCAAAATGAAAAGCCCCCAGAAAATGTTTCTTACGTTGGCAGGATTTCCCTTATTTTTCATTTTCCTTTATTTGTTGGAAAGTTTCCCTTACGTTCAAATGCAAATGTTGACAGGTATGACTTTAGCCGATCAGAAGCCTCAAGTAACTCATGTTGGGAAAAGGCAATAGAAAAAAAGAGCAATCATACATAATAATTTACCTACACAATAAAATGAGATGAACATAGAGATGAGCAGAAAAATTATTAAAATAAATACATATAGCAAAAATGATTACTTTATTAGGTCCAGATGTTTCGAAAAAATAAAAATACAAATTTTCAATGGATACTCTAGCCCACAATGCATGCTGGGGGAAAAAATAGATATTTCAAACAATAGGGAAGCTACCCAGCTGGAAGTCAGTCAAGGTTGGCTAACAAATGCATTAACTGGAGAAGCTTGTCGCCCCCCGAACCTCCTTTTTCCTTTTTTAGGTCGCCCCTTCATGGCACTGTTTTGTGTGTCACGCCGTCCTGTGACACGCTGGCTCGTTTGGCGCCACTCGGGGGATCTCTAACACCCCTGCAGCTTTCATAATGAACATGTGGCTTCTCTCTCTTGGGCACAATTTAACGTAATTCATAGGCAGAGGACGGGGCATTAGCCAGATGGTGCTGTGGGTGGCATCTTTTCTCTGGCCATCCATTAGCGCCATGCTGGTGACAAAATTTCAATTTGAGGAGGCAGACAAGGTATTCGCTTTCAACATCATCCCTGTGTGTGAGTCTGCGTGTCTGTGTTTGTGGGGGCGGTGGGTTGAAGTGTGAATGTTATATGTGATTCAGTGATCTCTGCATGCTAGATTTCTCAGGGGGCAACAAGTTCAATAAGACAAATGATTATACATAAATATATGTAGATTTCTGCTTATGATAATTGAGTTAGTGATAGCAGCTTTAAATGACCAATAGCTTGTTTATAGTGATCAAACCCACATATAGTTCACTACATGCTTTTCATCTTTTTATAGTTTTTGTTTTAATCTTTGTTTTGTTTTCTAACACTTCCCGATGTTCAATGGCGTAGTTTACTTTTGGGCCACTGTGGTAAATTCGGTGGTAAAGAAAACATCTAAGACTTTATAAATAAATAACACAATCATGATTTTACTAATGATAATAACATTATTGTTGTTATTAGTAATATATTTGTAAAATTGTCATATTAATGTATTATTTTCTGACCTATTTACTATAGCAAAGATACTATAGAATTTACAACATAATATAATAATCCTAATATAATATATACTGTACCAATGAGGTAAGCTAATCACTCAATCTTTTTATAGTTAAAAGTATTATTAATGTGCTACTGATATATTGATTTATCAATATATATTTGTATATTCTTAATCATATTTTTATTTGAGTAAGTACATTTTTTCTTAAGCATAGATTAATTTTTGCTGACAAAATTAGCTACTCTTATGAATCCTATCATAGTTAAAAAAGGAACAAAAAATATCATTCTTGTGACAATGCCGCATGTCGACTGTTGTCGCGACCTCAAGGTGCAGAAAAGGCAAGCGTTGTGATCAATGTGGCGACCCTCAAGCTCAAACTCCGCAAAACAAAGATGGAAGTATCACAACGTAAACACTGAGACATAGCCAAACTCAAGTGCCTAAAGCCTAACCGAAAATTCATAAGATGTAAAGAACTGCTTCTTTGCTCTTGCCTACACCTATCAGGAATCTGACGTGGACACCAAGTGGAAGACCATTAAGGAAACATACGTAGAAACCGCTGCCAACATCTTAGGCTACAGGAAGAAAGAGAATAAAGAATGGTTAACATCAGGCACATAGCAGAAGATTGGAGATAGAAAGGACCTGAAGACCAGAATATTAAACACCAAATCACCTCGATTCCAAGAGCAGGTGCTGCTTGCCTATAAGAAGAAAGACTGTGAAGTCAAGAAAAGTGCTAAGAGTGACAAGTGGGCCTTTATTAGAGAGCTTGCAAATTATTCTGAACTGGCAGCTGCCAGTGGGGAACTGAGCAGTGTGTATAAGATCACCATACATCTCTGTGGTTAGAATAGCAGTTCCTCCTTCCCTGAAAAAATGTAAGAACAAGCTGCACGATAGGTACAACACTTTTGTGACGTTCTTAGCAGACCAGAGCCTGAAGACCCAGCATTAATTGAAACACCAGACGCTGCCTTGGACATTGACACCAGCCCACCCGGTAAAGACAGCCGTCAAAGCCCTGAAGAATGGGAAGGCCAGTGGAATGGACAGCATCCATGCAGAAATGCTAAAGGACGGTTTAAAAACCCTCAGCTGAGGTTCTTCCCGACTTCTTCAATTCCATCTGGACCTCCGAAACAATCCCTGATGACTGGATTAGGGGTCTCATTGTAAAGCTTCCCAAAAAGGGAAACCTCAACACCTGTGACAGCTGGCAAGGCATCACATTACTATCCATACGATCCAAAGTGTTTTGCCGAATCCTCCTGATGGGAATTGTCTCAACAATCAACACTGAGCTGAGGGAATAACAAGCTGGCTTTAGGAAGGGAAGAGGGTGTATAGACCAGATTTTGACCTGAGGAATATTATCGAGCAATGCTTAAAATGGAACTGTCCACTTTACATCAACTTTATCAACTTCAAGGAACCTTTTGACAGTCCGCATTGCGACACTCTATGGAAGATTGTGAGTCCGATATGAGCTCCCTCCAAATTGGTCACCTTGATAGAGTTGTTCTGCCAACACTTTGAATGCAGTGTCATAGTTGACAGAAACCTATCCGAGTGGTTTTCTGTGAAGTCTGTTTTAAGACAAGGTTGCATATCTCACCCATGCTTTTCCTTCTCTCCAATGAATGGATTATGTGCAACACAACAGCAGATAAACCAAAAGGCATCAAATAAACGTTTCTGTCTCAGTTAGAAGATCTAGACTTTGCTGATGATATAGCTGTTTTGGCATCCAACCAAAAACAACTGCATGAGAAGATGAAGAGGTTAAACAGCTTTGCTAAGAAGACTGGCTTGAACATCATCACAGCCAAGACACTGGCCATGTTCATTAATAGTACATCAAATGTGCCTCCTATCACAGTTGATTCCAAACCACTTTAAGAGTAGACGACTCTACCTACCTTGGCAGTATTGTGAGCTCAGAAAATTCAGCCGGAAAATACATCATAACGCCTCTCAGAAAAGCACAAGGGGCTTTTGCTCTATAGGATTTTGCCCATTTTGAAACTTTAAACAATACAGCCTGCCAACCAAGATTAATATCTACAACAGTAATATGAAGTCGATCCTACTGTATGGCTCGGGTTGTTAGTGTTATTGCGAGCAACATGAAGGAGTTATGTGTGTTCCACAATCGGTGTGTGAGATGGATCTCTGTATATTTTGGCCAGACGTCATCTCAAAAAGGAGCTCTACAAAAAGTCCAGTAGCCGCAGCTTGGTAAACGAGATCAGATACCGACGCATGACATGGCTAAGGCATGTCCTCCGCATGGACAAGCAGCGGATACTAAATAATGAAGGAGGGAATAAGGTACCACTAAAAAGAACGAACAATGAGGGACAGGCGTGCTGGCAGGACAGGGAATTGAAAGCAAAGGTGCTTTAAAACGCAGAGACCAAACAGGAATTACTGACAAAACAAGAACACCAGGACAGTAAAGTGATTCCAAACACAGGAAAAAAAGAATATAGTCCAAACTATCATGACAATTCTTTGACTATATACTGCTATGACTATAACAACCCATAGTATCTATACAAAATATTATGCCATGCATACAATATTACAATAAAAATAACATGACATACTCCTGTACAGATTAATACAGGGGTACCCCAGTTTTTATACACCCTGATTTTGGTATGATTTGGATTTAGGTGAAAATTGTTCACCAAACAGGTCTTCTTTTTAGTAGGATTAAGCACTTGTTGAAGACTGAGACGCTGTACTTTTTGTTTTTGCTGAAAAATAATCCACCATCGAGACAAAGTTGTAGTATACAGTGATAATCCAAATAAGTCAAGAACAACCTTTAGGGTTTGTGTCATTAACGTACCACACTGCTATGGTAGGTTTAGCCCCGGGGTCGGCAACCCGTGGCTCTAGAGCCCTTTAGCGCCGCCTTAGTGGCTCCCTGGAGCTTTTTCAAAAATGTATGAAAATGGAATATGATGGGGGGAATATATTTTTTGTTTTAATATGGTTTCTGTAGGAGGACAAACATGACGCAAACCTTATTTGTTAGAAAGCCCACTATTTAATATATTTGTGTTTATGCTTCACTGATGGGAGTATTTGGCGTGCGCCCTTTTGTTCTACTAATTTTGGCGGTCCTTGAACACACCGTAGTTGTGTGGCCTGTGACGTAACAGTTTGTTTACATCAGGAGTGCCCATTAGATCGATCGCAAGCTACCGATCGATTGGGGAGGGCATGTCACTCAATCGCGAGGCAAAAAAAAATAAGTAGACCTAAAAATGACTGTTCATCAATCTTCACTTTCGTCCCTTGGGTGACATTCACAGCACCAGAGGATGTTGTGCAATGACTCTGGTTGCTGCGAGCAATGTATGTATGTATGTACGTATGTACGTACGTACGTACGTACGTACGTGTACCTGTGTTGGCCCTGCGATGAGGTGGCGACTTGTCCAGGGTGTACCCCGCCTTCCGCCCAAATGCAACTGAGATAGGCTCCAGCACCCCCCGCGACCCTGAAAGGGACAAGAGGTAGAACATGGATGAATGAATGGATGGATGTATATATGTGTGTGTGTGTGTGTGTACATATGTATATATGTGTGTGTGTATATGTATATATGTGTGTGTGTATGATGTTGTTGACTTGTGTGGAGTGCTTATCAGGCATGTTTGGTCAGTGCATGACTGCAAGGTAACTAATGCTAACTTGCTATTTAGGCTAGCATCGTTGTGCCACATTGTATTTAATTTATATTTGCATATCTCATGACACATGTGTATGTAATATTGGCTGCATTTCTGTTTGTGTGCCATATTGTTCCAGACCACAGCAAACATTACCCAGCTTGCCAAAGATTGTAATAAATCCATTAAAAGAAGACAGTTTGCCGTTTCCTTTAAAATGGACACACACATCTGTACCTTTTTTCTTAATTCTAAGCCACTAATTTCCAGGTGTTTTGACGCTCTGAGAAGCTTCCATTTTACTAATGTTAAAAATAAAATATTACATTTCAACATATGTGTCAACATAGATTTGCATCAGCCTGCGACACACGTTTCTTCCAGCACGGCGTGGTGCCAAGCAGGTGGCTGTTGCAAACAAAACAAATACCTTTGAAAGCAGATATTCTCAAACATGAACATCAAATCCAAATACCGCACCCACCTCACAGATAGGAGTTTGCAGTCGCATATAGCTATTATAGACACATAAATCATGTGTTGCTTTCATTATAAGACTTATATAAGGCTTTTAATTTTTTGTGGGTCATGACCGATTAGTTTTTTGTATTTTGGTCCAATATGGCTCTTTAAAACATTTTGGGTTGCTGACCCGTGGTCTAGCCCAACAAACAAGGGTAATATAGTGGAGAGCCTGTTCTTGCATTGTCACCTTGATGGCAGAAATAGAATTTGCTCACGCTTAGAGATCTACAAGCCCTGCGTGTGGTCCACCACCTAAAATGTGCCCTGAGCCCTGTGATTGTGTTGAAGATTAGTTCCATATTGTATTTCCTGCCTATAAAAGGGTAACAAGTAGATTTGCCAGAACTCGTATAACTGAACCTATGTGTGTACTGTAAGGCTGCGGAGTCATGACATTGTGACGTGCTGTGTCATAATTGCATCAGTTGACGTAAACAAAGTCGTGTGAGCACACAGCCTTTGTCTGTGCGTCTTTGGATTCAAACAGTGTGCCAGCAATTTGATAATAATAGTGAAAAACAATTACATTCAAGAAAGAAGTTGTAGCAAAGTACGAGAGTGATGTTTCATTGATTGATTGACACTTTTATTAGTAGATTGCACAGTGCAGTACATATTCCGTACAATTGACCACTAAATGGTAACACCCGAATAAGTTTTTCAACTTGTTTAAGTCGGAGTCCACGTTAATCAATTCATGGTATAAATATATACTATCAGCATAATACAGTCATCACACAAATTAATCATCAGAGTATATACATTGAATTATTTACATTATTTACAATCCGGGGGGTGGGATGTGGAGGGGGTTGGGGCGGGGGGGGGTTAAGTTTGGTTGATATCAGCACTTCAGTCATCAACAATGTCATCTGAGAAATGGACATTGTAACAGTGTAGGTCTGACTTCGTAGGATTATGTACAGCGAGCAGTGAACATAGTGAGCTCAGAAAGCATAAGAACAAGTACCGGTATATACATTTGATTATTTACATTTGATTAGTTACAATCATGTTTCCGCTCATTGTCGTCAAGAGTATCCAATAATGATAAAAGTGATGTTAAATGTTCATTTATCTATTTCATTTGTCATGTCTATGTATTTTGTATTGTTTTCTGCATCCAAAACAAAGTGTTTTGTGTCAACACTTTTGGATTTGCATTGTATTCCTCTTGAAAAAATAGTTTTGTGTTTTAACCGACCTCTTGGAACAGTTTGATAACGAAAACGTAGGTCCCACTGTCATTTTTCATTTAAAGTTGTTCAAAACAGTAATAAACGTATTTTTACCACAGTGCCATCTGCAGGATCAGGTGGGGCATTGTGTCACGTGCAACACAGCAAATCCAATACTGTACCAGCATGGCTACCAGCAGCTCAGCGTTGCATGGCTAGCACTTTGTCAGCGGAGGTGTCACGGTCGCCACAGCAACCGTATAATGGGTGCAGGCCTAATTCAATCCCAGGGGGTGAGCAGTGGGTCTTGGTTGGACTGGTGCACGAAGAGAATTGGTGTGCGTCTGAAAGCCATTCAAGTGTGAACTGAAAAGCCAGCAGAAGACATAACTTTCCCATCCATTCCTAATCTTCTCCTTCACATTATTCCCTCCTACTCTCATTATTCCTCTTTTCACCATCTTCTTCTCCACTATACTTCCATGCCTCACATCCCTTCCACTCTATTCAATCAATACCTCATACAATCACACTCTCTTGCCCCCTTTCTCCCTCCCTGCTGACATTCCTGCTCCGGAAAATAATAGGATTTCATTAGTACCACTGGATCTTGTTGTATTATTGTTAAACCTCCCCGAAGAAGACAGGGATTAGTGCTGGGGGGGCTGCGGACAACTTAAAGCAATAAGCCTGCAGCCAAGCGTCCACTAGGTGAGCAGGGGAGCGGAGCAGCGAGGGAGGGCGGGACTAGCATGGCTAATAGCATGACCGACCAATCACACGGCTGCGTATGTTAGTCCCAACGAGGGAGCTGGAACAGTTAGTTACAGGCGGTGTGGGTGCATAACTCCTGTCACTGGTTGTGCATATAGAAAAGGCCTGAGAAGGGCTCGAGGCTAGCGAGCACTGTTTGCAGACGGGGGTGGAATTAGAGGGAGGACGTGGCGAGATTTGCATCCCTTTGAATCCTGGTAGCAGAGGAAGAGGAGAGGCTGTGTTTTAAAGAGTAGTATACAGAGAAAATAATGGTCGAATGGGGGGACGATTGGTGCAATTTGTTACGTCACTGTTTGTCAGCATTTAGAGATAAGACTGCCACCATATCCAGCCCAGTGGCCTTGTGGTTAGAGTGTCCGCCCTGAGACTGGGAGGTTGGGTGTTCAAACCCCGGCTGAGTCATACCAAAGACTACAAAAAATGGGACCGATTGCCTCCCTGCTTGGCACTCCGCATCAAGGGTTGGAATTGGGGGTTAAATCACCAAATGATTCCCGAGCGCGGCGCATGCTGCTGCTCACTGCTCCCCTCACCTCCCAGGGGGGTGAACATGGGGATGGGTCAAATGCAGAGGACAAATTTCACCACACATAGTGTGTGTGTGACAATCATTGGAACTATATATATTCAAAATTCTTGTGTTCAGACAAATTTTTTTGGGGTTGGACCGGCTGACACTTCAGCCTTCGTCAGAGCTTCCTGGTGTGATGTGTCTAAAAACAGCTGACCGAGGTGATCCTTCCTCCTGCAGGGGTCGGTTATAGCAGATTTTCTTGTTTTCTTGTTCTGCTGTTTGTTTTTGTGTTCTGGTGAACTTTGCAACTGTCTCCTCAACGACTGGGACAAGGGAAAAGTCATGACATCAGAAACAAAAAAATACAAGAGATGGATCAAGGAGGCCATGAAAATTAGGAAGCGAGGGGCTGTCAGGTTCAAACACTGATGACATCTATTAAAACAGACGGGAAGCAAGGAATCATGAAGAGACAGAGTTAAATTTTGCTCAATTGAGGAAAGACGTTATTTGGGCTGTACTCTAGTTACAGATCCAAACTTCACTATAAAGTCTAGCCCACGTGCTTCCTCTATTTATTGGGAGGTCCCTGGTTACATCACTGAAGCTGCTGCTGAAGGAGGTGGGGTAATCAGCAGCCCCAGACACAATATACGATTATACAAGAAATCCAAATGTGTTTACACTGGTGATATCGCCTTGTCTCTGCTCTGTCTGCGTCACGGCGGTGTTCGGCCTTGGCAGTCAGCAGGCCGTTCCTGGACACAGACACTGATACGAGACTGGCTTGCAATCTTTTGGATTGCCAGCTTTGCACAGACAAAGAAAAATACCACTTCAGCACAATTAATAATAACTATAGCAACGGCCCCTAAGCATAAGAGTTGTGTGATAATATATACATAATTATTTTAACAGGGGCCAACACCATGAACAGGGATGAAGGGGCATACATGCTTTTGCACACTTTCATCGGCGACGTCAGGTCGGAGAACATATGGCTGGTTCGTGGAACTTGATTTTGAAAGTTTTCCCGACCAGGTCAGCTGTTTTTAGAAACATCACACCAAGAAGCTACGGCAGCTCTGACGAAGGCTGAAGAGTCAGCCGTAACTGTCAGTAGGTAAGAAACCTCTCTTACACACAAAAAAAATTATTTGAGAGGACAAGACCGAGGAGACCATCGGTTTTTGCCAATGTTATTGATTGTTGTGTCATTGATGCGTTCACTGCGGCTTGGTCTTCAGTTATTTTGAAATTGTTATTCTGTAGGTACATAGAAGATGCACTGTATATTTCCAACAAAACCATGGAAAACCCATGGATCATCTCAGTGGCCTTGTGGTTAGAGTGTCCGCCATGAGACTGGAAGGTTGTGAGTTCAAACCCCGGCCGAGTCATACCAAAGACTAGAAAAAATGGGACCCATTACCACCCTGCTTGGCACTCAGCATCAAGGGTTGGAATTGGGGGGTTAAATCACCGAATGATTCCCGAGCGTGGCCCCCCGCTGCTGCTCACTGCTCCCCTCACTTCCCAGGGGGTGAACATGGGGATGGGTCAAATGCAGAGGACAAATTTCACCACACCTAGTGTGTGTGACGATCGTTGGGACTTTAACTTTAAAAGCAAATCGAAATAAAGGCTACCAAACCAGAGATTTTCCTTAATATAACCGTGAAAAATGCATCACAACTCTGCCATATGCAGTAAGACGGTATTTATGACAGTATAATGCCGATCCAAATAAGCAATTTTGGGTGTTGGCTTGTGGAACTCGCTCAAGTCAAGTCATGCCTGGGTCATTCTGCGGACTTGAATAGATTTGTTGAATGGCAACGGGAGAGCAGAAAAAGGACAAGGCTTCTCTCTCTTTCTCCATGGCGTCATATTAAAATTCATGGAGGCTCTCTGTGCAGAGCACAAATGTCAGCGACAAGGGCCGTGATATATGCTCACATTCTCTCCCCTTCCTGTCGCTCCATCTTTCTTTCGCTCTCCTCTCGCTTCCCGTCTTTGTTCCAGTCGGCCGGACGCTCAGCGCCTGCTCCTGCTGCTGCCGGAAAGGAGGGAAAAGAAGCAGACATAGATGACTGAGTGGGACGTCACGCTGTTCCTCATTTAGGCTTTTAATCAAGCAGCCAGGGAATGTTGAGACCATTTCTTCCGGCGAGGCCTTCACAGCTTGTTTACACCCCCAGCCTCATTGCGTATGCTATTAAACTCCACATTACCTGGAATCTTCGACTCTGCAAGTCTAAAACAAAGCAGGGCTTTAACGATGTCATTCTCACTGCGGTGTTTTTCATATTCTCAGCCGTGGCCGTGCTGTGCTGTATTGGATGTGACGTGTCTGCCGAGCATATTTGCAGAGGAAAAGAGGAGTCAAGTGGGCTTTTCCTTCATTACGCTGCTCTCGCTGTGACATTATAAACACAGGCAGACAGATTTAAAGCCCTTAGTAGGAGAGACATCCGGAACACAGTTGGACAAAAAAACTAAGTAGGAACAGGAGAGAAGTGACAGTATTTTGGTCATACAGGTGTCTATAATTTATCTTCTAGCTCAAGTATGAGCAACTACACAGAATCAAGCACTGTTGGCCTCTATAGTCAAAGGTCAGGCCACCTTTCTTACTTCATTTTTAATTCCTAGTAGTTTAAATCAAAGTTACTGTTCTATCCTTACAATTTTGACCTTCCATCCATCAATTTTCTACCGCTTGTCCCGTTCGGGTTCGCGGTGGGTGCTGGAGCCTATCTCAGCTGCATTCGGGCGGAAGGCGGGGTACACTCTGGACAAGTCCCCATCTCATCGCAGGGCCAACACAGATAGACAGACAGCATTCACACAATCGGGCCTCTTATCCAAAAAGTGTCAGAGCTTGGTCCGCATTGCCGGCAGTAAGTCGGACCCGTTTCCAGTGAGGGTTGGACTCCGCCAAGGTTGCCCTTTGTCACCGATTCTGTTCATAACTTTTATGGACAGAATGTCTAGGCGCAGTCAGGGCGTTGAGGGTATCTGGTTTGGTGGGTGCAGGATTAGGTCTCTGCTTTTTGCAGATGATGTGGTCCTGATGGCTTCATCTGGCCAAGATCTTCAGCTCTCACTGGATCGGTTCGCAGCCGAGTGTGAAGCGACTGGGATGGGAATCAGCACCTCCAAGTCCGAGTCCATGGTTCTCGCCCGGAAAAGGGTGGAGTGCCATCTCCGGGTTGGGGAGGAGATCTTGCCCCAAGTGGAGGAGTTCAAGTACCGCGGAGTCTTGTTCACGAGTGAGGGAAGAGTGGATCGTGAGGTAGACAGGCGGATGGGTGCGGCGTCTTCAGTAATGCGGACGCTGTATCGATCCGTTGTGGTGAAGAAGGAGCTGAGCCGGAAGGCAAAGCTCTCAATTTACCGGTCGATCTACGTTCCCGTCCTCACCAATGGTCATGAGCTTTGGACAAGATCACGGGTACAAACGTCCGAAATGAGCTTTCTCCGCCGGGTGGCGGGGCTCTCCCTTTGCGTGAGAAGCTCTGTCATCCGGGGGGAGCTCAAAGTAAAGCCGCTGCTCCTCCACATCGAGACGAGCCAGATGAGTTGGTTCGGGTATCTGGTCAGGATGCCACCCGAACGCCTCCATCGGGAGGTTTTTCGGGCACGTCCGACCGGTAGGAGGCCACAGGGAAGACCCAGGACACGTTGGGAAGACTATGTCTCCCGGCTGGCCTGGGAACGCCTCGGGATCCCCCGGGAGGAGCTGGGCGAAATAGCTGGGGAGAGAAAAGTCTGAGCTTCCCTTAGGCTGTTGTCGCCGCGACCCGACCTCGGATAAGCAGAAGAAGATGGATGGATGGATGGAAAGATAGAGTTGTTGTTGTTATCAATAATAGTAATAGCAGGTATTAGGATTCTTACAAGAATAATACGTTACAGGGATATTCAATGTTATTGGCCAATATTGGCATTCAAACAAGACATGGGATCATAGGGATGGCTGATTTGGACTAAAATTTACATTGTGATATGTATTGCAGATTCCTGCGATAATGATACATCATATTTGGTACGTCAAAAATAATCGAACCAATTCAAAACATGTTACAAAGGCTCCTAATTTGGCTGCTGACATACAGTATGCAGTAATACATTGCATAATGTCCTGATGTATTAATTTGCTAAACTATTAATGTACTTGTTAGGTTCCCTTTAACAGTAAATTATCATGCAAAACCAACTTTTCTTACCTCTTGGTACCTGTTTTTGTGCATTTTAGATCTTCATACAGTAAGTCCCTAAAATTTGACATCAAACCAGATATTTGTAAAATAATTTCGCCTTCTTTCATACTTCCTTCAACCGAGCCGTTTGGAATTTGCCCCCAGTTGTGACATTTTACAATTGGCGACATCAGTGGATATCTCCATATATGGTTAAGTTTTACCCAAAGAGCTTTGCACAAGTCCGCCATTGTATTCCGACTTTGCAGTCATTAAGTCCTCAGCTTTTGACATTTCTAATACAAAGTAGCATACAGTTGTAAGCGCTAAAAACTACAACATGGCTGACGGGTGGGAGACACAGTCGAACGGGGCTTGGCCTGGAGGAGGACTTTGGCAAGTAAATAAGATGGCCCACAAAATGGTGCATCCTGAAGAGACGGTCAGAAAGAAGCTTGAAGACGGTCTGTAAAACATAATCAATGCAAAATTTTGACCAAAGAACCACCGTTACATGTTATTTAGACCACAAGGAAGTGCTTTAAATCTAGAAAGAAACCATAATATGACCCCTACAATAGCTGGTTACTTTCTGTGGTAACATGGTTCTAAACACTTATTCTTCTGTTGTTTGGAAACTTTACATTAGTTTTGGGCAATACTACGATCCAATACCAAGTCGTTTCAGGGGCAATATTGGCCATACCAATGTTCATACTTAAAATTTTCAAGATAACATTTTTGATCACAATTATAATATAATTCTAATGTAAGAGAATGAGAATACGAATGTGTACAAATACCAGTTAAATATTCAAAAGATTTCCTACTACTGGCTCCTATTTAAACCTGTTTATTTGCCCCTAAAGTCCTCTTGTGTCCAGGGACTTATTTTCTGGGTTTGTGAACAATAACAAAAACAGCTAAATATATTTTTAATATGAAAGTATTGATCTAACCAGTGTAGTATAAACCTATACTGGTAAAATATTTTGTATCGTTACTGTCGAAATTTGTATCAAGCCACTCACCTTTGTTTACGCTCAAACTCTAACTTGCGGTTAGCATATCCGCCAACGGTGTATAGTGTAGCATGTTTAGCTATTTCTCGTCCTCCTTATAAGAAACTTTATTTGCTGCCACCACCGTTTGATTCCCCTTCGGGGTGATGGGTAATGGAGTTCTTATGTTACCTGGCTCATAACATCACAATATTTATGTGCCTTAGGCCATCTAGAAGGCCTTACTGACAACAACTGGTGATCTGATTGGCTATTGCATCTGTCCGTCAAATGTTTGTGCCCGTTCACTTACATTGCACTGACGCCAGCATTGTTGATGCTGAAGGCCTCAGGCAGATTTGGTACAGCATGGCAAAATAAGTTAGCTGAATTC
Source organism: Nerophis lumbriciformis (assembly GCF_033978685.3). Lineage (NCBI taxonomy): Eukaryota > Metazoa > Chordata > Actinopteri > Syngnathiformes > Syngnathidae > Nerophis > Nerophis lumbriciformis. The sequence goes on from NC_084580.2 coordinate 12,879,900, forward strand.
TGATTGGATAAAAACGCTATAAGCTAAAAACAACAGCGCTGGAAGGAGCATAATATGACATGAAGATAATATGAATACTTTTAGATATTTAAGGAAAGTAAATAAAAAAATTACTTTTATCTTTAATTATGATCATGATTTCTGGTTATGTTAGGCCAGCCACTGGTGAAACCCTGTCGGATCATATTGTTTTAGTTTTTCTCTGGTAAGGTATTGCTTGGATTTCTGCGCGCAAAGTGTGCCATGTTTCACAGAGAGACAAGCTTGGTAGCTGAAGCTCATTACTGTATATCGACAGCGTGGAATTAGTTCCATTTTTTTGTCCTTGGGATTGTAAATATGCAATTTGCAACGACTGTAAAGCGCGAGTCATACAAGGGGGGAGTAAGCTGTCTTCCTTCAACACTTCTGAAGGCCGTACATAGTTAAAGTTAAAGTACCAATGATTGTCACACACACACACACGAGGTGTGGCGAAATTATTCTCTGCATTTGATCCATCACCCTTGATCACCCCCTGGGAGGTGAGCAGTGAGCAGCAGCGGTGGCCGCGCCCGGGAATCATTTTTGGTGATTTAACCGCCAATTCCAACCCTTGATGCTATGGGTCCGATTTTTTTTTTTTTATAGTCTTTGGTATGACTCGGCCGGGGGTTTGAACTCACAACCTACCGATCTCAGGGCGGACTCTGAGTGTATATACGCCCCCCCCCCCCCCCCCATTTTTTGTATGTATTGTTTTTCAAATCACCTGACATGTATACTGTGTATATGTACTAGAGATGCGCGGATAGGCAATTATTTCATCCGCAACCGCATCAGAAAGTCGTCAACCATCCGCCATCCACCCGATGTAACATTTGATCAGAACCGCACCCGCCCGTTGTTATATATCTAATATAGACGATGCAAGGCATTAGTGAGGTTATAAAGCTTTTGCCTGTTAAAGAAAGGAGACTGATCCAATGCAGCACAGACATTCGCGTGCCACGCTGTCACGACCCAGACGCACACCAGTGCGCAATCATATGGGAGCCGCGCTGTGCGCACCTCCAAGCGCGTCTCGCTGCCGGCGACGGCCGGGTATGGGCGCCATCCATTTTCAGGGCTAGTTGATTCGGCAGGTGGGTTGTTACACACTCCTTAGCGGGTTCCAACTTCCATGGCCACCGTCCTGTCTATATCAACCAGAGTGAGCCCCACCCCTTTCGTGAGCGCACTGCGCGCGGAGTGACCCCTGTTACGAGCCCCCGGCAACAGGGGTGGCGGGCAGGTAAGCTGCGCGGGCGGAGCGCGCGGAGTGACCCCTGTTACGAGCCCCCGGCCACGGGGGTGGCGGGCAGGTAAACTGCTTACCTGCTGCGCGTGACGCCGGCCGCGGCGGACGAGGCGGGGTGTCGGTGCGGTGGGCGCGGTGGTGACCCTGGACGTGCGTCGGGCCCTTCTCGCGGATCGCCTCAGCTACGGCTCCCGGTGGGGCCCTCTCGGGGGAAGGGGCCTCTGTCCCGGACACCGGCGAGGCGTCCCTTCTCCGCTCCGTAAAAGTGTCCATCTCTTTTTCTTTTTTTTTTCTTCTGTTGTGGCATATGCAGCAGGTGCCTGCTCGTTTTTCGTATGTGGGTAACAACATTTAACTATGTATATATATTTCCGAATTGGTTTAACTGCCACCCGCCTGAATCTATTTAAAATCTTTTTTTTTTTTTTTTCCACCGCCCGACCCGACCCGACCCGCGGATAAAATCTAATTTTTTTAAATTTCATCCGCCCGATCCGCGGATAATCCGCGGACTCCGCGGTTGTGCCCGCAAACCGCGCATCTCTAATATGTACATAATTTATCAATTTTTTTATGTAATTTTTTATGTAACTGTTACAGGTTATATATATTTTATTATTGAATCCATCAAATGTGATGAATATTCAATGGACCACAATGGAAACAAGTCTTTTGGCTTTTTGTGCCATCCATTTGCCTTTTTAAAGCATTACCATATTTTTCGGATTATAAGTCGCTCCGGACGAAAATGCATAATAAATAGAGATGTCCGATAATGGCCTTTTTGCCGATATCCGATATTCTGATATTGTCCAACTCTTAATTACCGATTCCGATATCAACCGATACCGATATATACAGTCGTGGAATTAACACATTTTTATGCCTAATTTTGTTGTGATGCCCCGCTGGATGCATTAAACAATGTAACTTTACCATGAATTGATTAACGTGGACCCCGGGGTTGGGGGGGGCGGGGTTTGGTGGTAGCGGGGGGTGTATATTGTAGCGTCCCGGAAGAGTTAGTGCTGCAAGGGGTTCTGGGTATATGTTCTGTTGTGTTTATGTTGTGTTACGGTGCGGATGTTCTCCCAAAATGTGTTTGTCATTCTTGTTTGGTGTGGGTTCACAGTGTGGCGCATATTTGTAACAGTGTTAAAGTTGTTTATACGGCCACCCTCAGTGTGACCTGTATGGCTGTTGATCAAGTATGTAAGTAGGTATCGGCAGGCCGATATTTAGAAGGAAAAAAACATATATACGTCGCACTCGAGTATCAGTCGCATTTTTGGGGGAATTTTATTTGATAAAATCCAACACCAAGAATAGACATTTGAAAGGCAATTTAAAACAAATAAAGAATAGTGAACAACAGGCTGAATAAGTGTACGTTATATGAGGCATAAATAACCAACTGAGAACGTGCCTGGTATGTTAACGTAACATATTATGGTAAGAGTCATTCAAATAACTATAACATGTAGAACATGCTATACGTTTACCAAACAATCTGTCACTCCTAATCGCTAAATCTGGTGTAATCTTCTCCCTCTGTGTCGCTTCTAAACAACTCTGCCAACTCCAAAGGTAGACAACGCACCGCTTCCTCTTCTATCGGTACGTCGCTTACGTAAGAGTCATCGTCAGTTGCAGTTCCAATTATTCCAGCCTTTCTGAATCCGGACAGGATGGTTTCGGTTGTCACTGAAGCCTATGCTTTGTCCATCCATCCAATGACATCCAGAAAAGTTGCATGGCGCATTAATATTAATTGATATTTTACGGTAATGTGTTAATAATTTCACACATAAGTCGCTCCAGAGTATAAATCGCACCCCCGGCCAAACTATCGAAAAAAACTGCGATTTATAATCCGAAAAATACGGTACACAGTGCAAAAAGTCAGTGGTCAAAAACAAGAAAAAAAAATACGAGGGGTATTTTATTTGAACTAAGTAAAATGATCTGCCAATAGAACAAGAAAATTCGGCTTGTCAAGGCTTTCCAAAACAAGTAAAATTAGCTAACCTCAATAAACCCAAAAATACATTAAAATAAGTATATTCTCACTAATAACAACTGTACTACTATATGAGTACGTATTTTCTATTGTTTCATTGAAAATAAAACAGCAAAGTCCATTTGGCTGTCATTCGTTTTAATTATGAGACAAAATTGCGTCAAAATCACAATTTTTTTTTTCATGCTTGAAGTAAGAAATGATTACTTTAAAAAAGTAGTTTTATACTTGTGAGTGTTGATGACACAGCTTTGCAACAGTTGATGTTCTAGTTTCAAGCATGTTTTACTAAATATAGGTCATAGAATCTCAGCAACAAGCTGTAATATCTTACTGAGATCATTTAGGACCAAAACACTTAAAACAAGTAAAACACTCTAACATAAAATCTGCTTAATGAGAAGAATTTTCTTATCAGACAGAAAATAAGCAAATATCACCCTTATTTGAGATATTTAATCTTACTTAGATTTCAGTTTTTGCAGTGCATGGATTCAATTATTTAAGATGTCAATAAACAATCAATCTAATAGACTATCACACCTCAGGAAGAATCAGGTGCAGTGTTTCTGCAGCAAAATATGAAGAAGCGACCGGCGGTAAAATCACAAATGGCTAAAATGACATTGTTTGTATCTATTTTTGGAAAACTACATCTTATTAGTCCTTGTTTTTGGGACCAGTCATGAAGATCTGCAAAACAAAGCACTTGTCACTTGAGTTTGCTTTGAAAAATAATCTGGTGACTTTTATGATTTCCTGTGCACATTTCTTATTTCGCTCTTTAATGTGCAGTCCAGGGTTATAAAAAGATGGTTTACGAGGCAAAATCTGTCTTTGGAGGATCTCAAAGGCATAACTGTCAAGAACATCACGGTGCTTTGCTGTGTTTTGTTTTGAGGAAAAGTCTTACAGTAAATATGACACATAAACCAAGGAGCAGATGAGGCCCAGTAGACAAGGAGCGGACATGTTAGTCAGTCGCTCAATATCCTCCAATTGCTTATAATCATTACTGATATTGGAGCCAGTAAAACATTTGTGGCCCAGAAATTGTGGGAGAATAAAACTAAATGACGTGTGTAACTCTGTTCAAACATTTTGTCCTCCTCAGAGGCTCGTGTAGGTCTGCCTGAGAACGGCGGGAATGTCAAAAGAGGGAAAAAAAACAAAAAAAAAGATGGCACCGCAGTGTATTTCAGTGTGTAAGTTATGACCGGAACTTTCTCACTCTGTCAGGCGCTTTAAGCGTCTGTCCTGCAGGACACGTTAACTTGGTATCCTTAAATAAAGTCCCTTAAATAAAGCTGGGGGAGTTCAATAATGAGAAAGCGGCCTGTCTGCTTTTTAAATGAACCTCAGCCTTTCTTTATTAATGTCCCCTTATCGCTCATCATGGCCGCTGACCTGCCGCGGTAACCCCGCCTCACTCCACCTCGTCAGCGCCGCCGCCAAGTGGCCGCCGCTGAAGTAATTGAGGGCAATTTTCAAATTAAAATTTAAACCCCTCGTCCATCTTCGAAAGCCGCAGAGAGAGGGGCTTTCGGGAGGGGGAGGGGCCCGGCTGACGATTCGATGAGGTTTCCTCGCGTGGCGGGCAGGCAGGCAGGTACTCGGGCCTGGCAAGGAGGGATGATGAACGAGGGGCATTAATCTCCATGACAGAGAGAGAGAGGAGTTAGCGGCGGTGATAGCGGCGCTAACGGATTTAATTAGCATTTAATCAGACGCCTCTGGGCAGATGGGGGGGGAGGGAGGAGATCAAACTCCGGCGGCCTGGTGGAGGAGCGAGGAAGACGAGTCCCACTTGCTGCAGGCTGTGTCGAAGAACACGCGCCTATGATCCTTCTTTTTTTTTTTTGTAGCTGTGTAATGCTAACGAGCTTGAAGCATCTCGAAAGGCTGCAGACCTTTTTTTTTTTTTTTTTTTTTTTTTGCAGAGTGTGCTTGTACTGTCGATGCAGTGCAGCATTACTCCAGAACCACTACATTAAACATCTAAGAGATTATGATGCTGTGCACAAAGTACCCAAACATGGCCAGCATGAGAGCTCTGGGCCGTGCTCAAGCATTGAAGCTTTTAGGGATGTGTAACTGAATGTGTTCCTTTTATAGGTACCATCAGGATTAAGTCAGTACTATTGATTCACATGAAATCAAAGGGTACAATATTTTTGAGATCTTTCGTGCACGTGACATCCCGTCCAGTTGCAGACTCTCGCACTTGCCGGACAAACAAGCGGATTTGTCGCAGACTGCCTCTTGGTAAAGTTTGCAATTTTCCATGCCAGTATGCCTGATAGAAAAGCGCTCAATAGTCAAAGAATTACAAGAATAAGGCTTAAATATTTATAATTAATATTCAATACAATACATACCGTATTTTTCGGAGTATAAGTCGCTCCGGAGTATAAGTCGCACCGGCCGAAAATGCATAATAAAGAAGGAAAAAAACATATATAAGTCGTACTGGAGTTATAAGTCGCATTTTTGGGGGAAATTTATTTGATAAAACCAAACACCAAGAATAGACATTTGAAAGGCAATTTAAAATAAATAAAGAATAGTGAACAACAGGCTGAATAAGTGTACGTTATATGACGCATAAATAACCAACTGAGAACGTGCCTGGTATGTTAACGTAACATATTATGGTAAGAGTCATTAAAATAACTATAACATATAGAACATGCTGTACATTTACCAAACAAACAATCTGTCACTCCTGATCGCTAAATCCGAAGAAATCTTATACGTCTAGTCTCTTACGTGAATGAGCTAAATAATATTATTTGATATGTTACGGTAATGTGTTAATAATTTCACAAATAAGTCGCTCCTGAGTATAAGTCGCACCCCCGGCCAAACTATGAAAAAAACTGCGACTTATAGTCGGAAAAGTACGGTATTTAGGGATGAGTACCTAATTCCGTGCTTTTATAGGTATGGACCAAAGTTTTGGTACTTGTACCTTGGTACTACCGGTTACCGATTAATATGAAATTAAATGGTGCCATATTTCCATACCTTTCTTGCACGCATACTTGCCAACCCTCCCGATTTTCCCGGGAGACTCCCGAATTTCAGTGCCCCTCCCGAAAATCTCCCGGGGCAACCATTCTCCCGAATTTCTCCCGATTTCCACCCGGACAACAATATTGGGGCCGTGCCTTAAAGACACTGCCTTTAGCCTCCTCCCTCACCTGAAAAGGAGACTATTATATATGTGTCCGTTATCCATAGGTTTATCTATAACCCATAAAGTAGGCAGGCACGGAGCTATTTCTCAGCGTGTTTATTCCAGCCGGCACGTTAATACACTGACACACAACATCCGGATTCCCATCAAGCATTGCTTCAAAACTACGGCAAGTAGTAATGTCCAAAAACATAACAGAGACGAAGCAGAAAAACGAAGAAGAGACATGGCGACGACGAGTAAGAAGAAGAAGTACGCTTGCAAGTTCCAAAATGATTGGAAAAAAATAATTTCAGTTCATCCAGGACAGCTGGAAGGGGAAGGGGTATGCTGCCTACAAATTTTGTAGATCAGACTTATCCATTGAACACGGCGGCCGAACGGATATACTCATTCATGAACGGATTATATATATATATATATATATATATATATATATATATATATATATATATATATATATATATGTCTTAATAAGGTTATCCAAAAAATAGTGCTCGATACCGTAGTAGAGCGCAATACATACATATATATATACATACATATATATATATATATATATATATATATATATACCGGTATATATATATATATATATATTTGAAAATATATACACCCCCCACTATTCTCAAATTATACAATTATTTCTAATATATACCGCCCAAATCCAGCCACCCCCGCGACCTCGAGAGGGACAAGCGGTCAAAAATGGATAAATGCGGCTGGGATAGGCTCCAGCAAACCCGAGAGGGACAAGCAGTAGAAAATGGATGGATAATATCTTATTATTATTCAATATATTAATTATTATCATTCCATTTGATATTTTACCAGATACTGTGTTCTCTGCTCCTATTGTTACTGTCCTGTACAGTATACTGCATACGGTGTTGCTGCTATTGGAACCTTCATTTCCCTGAGGGCACACGTCCAAGGAAGGGATCACGTAAGTTCCATCTAATTGACTCCAAAATGATTAATAAATAATTAAAGTTTAATTTAATGAGAAAAAACCCTACAATTTATGAAAATAAAAGCAATAATGTTTGATCATTTAACTAAATGTGTTTTTGACAAATGTTTGATATTATCTGATTACTATTGGGAGGTTCTCAACATTACTCTTAGTCATTGAATTTATCCTCATAGTAATTCCGCACATTTAAAGGGGACCTAGTATGCAAAACCAACTTTTTTTTAACCTATTGGTACCTGTATTTGTGTATTTTGGATCTGCATAAGTCCCCAAAAAAATTGGAAATCAAACCATGGAGTACAATACAATTGTTTCAAATGCAACAATACATATATGTAATGAAAACTTGAATGACAAAAAAAGCAGATACGTGGAGGGGAATAAAGAAAAGCAAACTATATTAACCTTGTAGATTGTTATAGTAGAAATAGGTTAAGCTTTATCAGTGTGCCGTGTTTTATCCAATTTTCCCTTGGGGCTGAACAACGCTATGTTTGATGAAACGTGATTATATGCATGAGTGTGTGTATGCATATGTACTTGTATATGTACAGTATGTGTATATGTATGTTTGTACAGTGAATGTATATGTACAGTATGTGTGTATATATATGTTCGTACAGTGAATGTATATGTACATTATGTGTATATGTATGTTTGTGCACTGAATGTATATGTACAGTATGTGTATATATATGTTTGTACAGTGAATGTATATGTACATTATGTGTATATGTATGTTTGTGCACTGAATGTATATGTACATCATGTGTATATGTATGTTTGTACAGTGAATGTATATGTACAGTATGTGTATATATATATGTTTGTACAGTGAATGTATATGTACAGTATGTGTATATATATATGTTTGTACAGTGAATGTATATGTACAGTATGTGTATATATATATGTTTGTACAGTGAATGTATATGTACAGTATGTGTGTATATGTTTGTACAGTGAATGTATATGTATGTTCGTACAGTGAATGTTTATGTACAGTGTGTGTATATGTACGTATGTTTGTATAGTGAATGTGCGTGTGGATGTATGTACCGTGTATGTATGTACTGTATTTGTGCATCTATGTGCGAGCGTTTGTACCTATGTATGTCTTAACGTATTATTTTTTTGAAACTGCTCTGTGACATGTGCTGTTGACCTCTTGGCCAGGTCACCCTTGTGAAAGAGATCTTGATCTCAATGGGTTTCTCATCTGGTTAAATAAAGGTTCTAATGTATGAATAATTGTGCATATGTATATGTGCGAAGATATTTATAAAACAATCTTGCCTTCTTTCATACTTCCTCCAAACGAGCTGTTTGTAATTTGCCCAATTTGTGATGTTTTTCCCCCACTGGTGATGTCAGCGGATATCTCCTTATATGGTAAAGTTTTACCTGAAGAGCTTTGCGCGAGTCTGCCTTTGTAATTTGACGATGTAGTCAATAGGTCCTTTTCCACCGCAGGAACTTTTTAAGGTACATTCCCACTTACCCGGGTAAATAAAGTCCCCCCTGTGTTTCCAACAAAAACTATCGAGGTAGGTTTAGTTTTCAGGAACCGTTTTGAGTTCCTTATAGCTAGGTGGGACTTTTCTAAGCTATCCTTAACTTTTTTCGGGGGTGGGCTGTGCTGTTGAACACTGTTGGGGGCGTTCCTAAAACTTATTTTTCATACAACTTCATTATTTCTTATTTCTTGTGTATTTCTGTTACAACAAACTTGACAACAAATAGAAAGAAGAACGAAAGGAACTTTCAACTTGCAGCAACTTTTGTGGGATGTCTTTGTGCTGAAGAACGCTGATCAGCAGAACTATCTTGCAGTGTTTTTACTAGGGTTGTATGGTATACTGGTATTGGTATAGTACCGCGATACTAATGAATCATATTCGGTACTATACCGCCTCTAAAGAGTACCCCCCCCCCCCCCAAGCAGACACAGTGTGTAGACAGAAAAGGCAGAACGAACACATTTTGGCTTAAAAACTAACGATAAAGGTGAAGTTATAACACTGAAACGCCCTCAGGAAGAGGTGGTTTAAGACATGGCTAGCTAGCTAGCGGCTAAAGTCCAGCCGCAGTCGGCAGTGTTTTAGCTACTTCTAAATCACTAATCCTCGCCTCCATGGCGACAAATAAAGTACGTTTCTTACAAGTATCATCCCTGCAGAACGAGGAATAGCTAAACATGCTTCACTACACACCGTAGCTCACTGGTGTCAAAATGTAAACAAACGCCATTGGTGGATCTACACCTAACATCCACTGTAATGATACCAAGTACAAGAGTGTATCTAGTCGATATTTTTTATCATCACAAAATCTTTTTTCCTGTTTTTAAATTTATATTATGTTTATAAAGTCAGGAAATATGTCCCTGGACACATGAGGACTTTGAATATGACCAATGTATGATCCTGTAACTACTTGGTATCGGATCGATACCTACATTTGTGGTATCATCCAAAACTAATGTAAAGTATCAAACAGAAGAATAAGTGATTATTACATTTCAACAGAAGTGTAGATAGAACATGTTCAAAGAGTAAGTAAGCAGATATTAACAGTAAATGAACAAGTAGATTATTAATTATTTTTTCTACCACTTGTCCTTAATAATGTTGACAAAATAATAGAATGATAAATGACACAATATGTTACTGCATATGTCAGCAGCTAAATTAGGAGCCTTTGTTTGTTTACTTACTACTAAAAGACAAGTTGTCTTGCATGTTCACTATTTTATTTAAGGACAAACTTGCAATAAGAAACATATGTTTAATGTACCCTAAGATTGTTTTGTTAAAATAAAGCCAATAATGCCATTTTTTTGTGGTCCCCTTTATTTAGAAAAGTACCGACAAAGTATCAACATACATTTTGGTAGAGGTACCGGTACCAAAATATTGGTATCGGGACAGCACTAGTATTTACTCAGCCGTAGTCTTTAAACTCTATCTTTACAGTTTAATATTGATTATTATTTACGAGAAGTGGACGGACTCTTTTAAACGTATTTACGAAGGATTATGAAGCCGGACTCGAAGCCACGACCTCAGCTGCTAACTGTGACTTTGTTGGATAAATGTGAAATAAAGGAGGCAGTACACGAGTGTAACGATGGTAAATAACATCTAATGTTAACTATTTACTTTATTACATGTTGTAAAAGTAGTTAGTCCGTGGCACTCCATTTGTGTAGTTATTAGCCTCCGTGAACAGAATGCTAACGCTAACAAGCTAACGCTAAAGCCGACGTGTTCGTGTTGTCGGCGTGAGACAAATTTTGATATTTATTATTTATATATTGTTATTTACAGCTGAAATGGAACACCATTTACTTAGAGGACGACTGTCTGACTGTTGAACGTTGCAGACAAAAGGCTGACTTTTTAATTTCCAATACAAAGTAGTGTATAGTACTTACTCTATATGTCAGTACACTTGATATTGCAGTGCTAAAAACTACAACTTTGCCGATGAGGAGAAGACGCAGTCAAAGTGGAGCTACGAAAATAAGAAAGAAAAGAAATGTAGAGAGTTTATAGAATTAAATGAGATGTATAAACAAATTACATAGACTAAAAGTACTTGGAATTTGGGACTTGAGGAGGTTGAGGTGGGGGGGTAGGGGGTAGAGGGGGGTGTATATTGTAGCGTCCCGGAAGAGTTAATGCTGCAAGAGGTTCTGGTATTTGTTCTGTTGTGTTTATGTTGGGTTACAGTGCGGATGTTCCCCCGAAATGTGTTTGTCATTCTTGTTTGGTGTGGGTTCACAGTGTGGCGCATATTTGGAACAGTGTTAAAGTTGTTTATACGGCCACCCTCAGTGTGACCTGTATGGCTGTTGACCAAGCATGCCTTGCATTCACTTGTGTGTGTGAAAAGCCGTAGATATTATGTGATTGGGCCGGCACGCAAAGGCAGTGCCTTTAAGGTTTATTGGCGCTCTGTACTTCTCCCTATGTCCGTGTACACAGCGGCGTTTAAAAAGTCATGAATTTTACTTTTTGAAACAGATACCGATAATTTTGAAACCGATACCGATAATTTCCGATATTACATTTTAAAGTATTTATCGGCCGATAATATCGGCAGTCCAATATTATCGGACATCCCTACCTTTAACCTCATAAATGACAGAGCGCTTGAAGACAACATGATCATCTCTGCTGCTGTGATGATGACGTTCCATCTCTTTTATCAATCCGTGCAACTTATGCAGCAGCACATTTAAAAAAATTTTTTTTTTTTTTTAAATGTCAGAGAGGACATCTTCAATTCAGTCTTTCAGTTGGAGGTGAAAGCGGCGACAGACTGACAGCTCAGGCGAGTAAATGTCAGCCTTGATGCACAGAGAAGCGAGGGGGAGTGGAGTGTAGGGGGGGGGGTGTCGGACGGATGACGGTGTTGGAATTCAGGGATTTTTTTTTTCCGGCATGAAAGCGAAGCGGCGTGTGATCATGATGTCATTAGTAGTATACGGTGAGACAGGCCCGCTTGCACTGAGCTGCACCCGTGGGACGTCATTACCAGCTGCAAGTGAGCAAGGCACCTGCACACAGGTCACACACACACACACACACACACACACACACACACACACACACACACACAACTTGCATGGGTGATGTGTTTTTTTTGTTTTTTTAAAGCTCAGCTGCACTATTTCTTCTCAGGCAGGCATCAGTCATGTAACACATGGACTCTTCGGTGTGGCCTCTGACAGCAGAGGGCCTTTTATTGCTAAAGCTGTTGCATTCCTCAATAGCCAGGTGGACACCTCTGTGGACAAATGGGCCTCATTAATGGGAACACACATACTGGTTATCATTTGGAATGGGGACCAAGTTTTTGATCATCACTTGTGGGGACCACCCTTTCTACATGTTGTGGAGGCATAAAAAAATGGTGTAAAATGGCCACTGCCCAGTTAGCTCATACACGTCTTTAAATCTCTGGATTGATGAAGTAATGTGCTGATCATTCTTACTGGGGACTCTGGGGGAAAAGAGTTAATGTGGTTCATGGGGACCAAATTTACATAATTTTGCATCATTCACCCACATTTGTACGTGACTACTGAGGACCATTTAAAATAAAAAAAAAGTTCAAATTAAATATGACATGATCCTCAGAATACAGCACTACAGCTGTCCTCTTATAGGAAGTTTCACCACTTAAATGTTAAAGCAAATCCTGCATCTTCTGTGACATTACTAAAAACTGCTATTTAGCAGTAATGAAGTTGTCTGCAACTCCAACTACCATATATAGAAGGATGGAAAATTCTGAATGTGAATCATACTTTAAGGTAATAATGTTTTATAATCATAATCATAATCAAACTCTTGATTACCGTATTTTTCGGACTATAAGTCGCTCCGGAGTATAAGTCGCACCGGCCGAAAATGCATAATAAAGAAGGAAAAAAACATATATAAGTCACACTGGAGTATAAGTCGCATTTTTTGAAGAAATGTATTTGATAAAACCCAACACCAAGAATAGACATTTGAAAGGCAATTTAAAATAAATAAAGAATAGTGAACAACAGGCTGAATAAGTGTACGTTATATGACGCATAAATAACCAACTGAGAACGTGCCTGGTATGTTAACGTAACATATTATGGTAAGAGTCATTCAAATAACTATAACATATAGAACATGCTATACGTTTACCAAACAATCTGTCACTCCTAATCGCTAAATCCCATGAAATCTTATACGTCTAGTCTCTTACGGGAATGAGCTAAATAATATTATTTGATATTTTACGGTAATGTGTTAATAATTTCACACATAAGTCGCTCCTGAGTATAAGTCGCCCCCCCCCAAACTATGAAAAAAACTGCGATTTATAGTCCGAAAAATACGGAAATGTTTTATGGGCCAAAGCTTAAAAATCACATAGGCATCTTCAGAATGGATCTGACTATCATTTAAAAAGGTTTCCCTTTAGGGGACCTGTTTTTTTTGTCCCCATACCGTCAGAGGTCCCCTAAAGGTGACTGTGTAAACAGAGCGATGTCCCCATTAAGTAAGCATTGCCAGAACACACACAAACACACACACGGACGTAAAGGTTGGTGTTGTAGGCAGCAGTGTGCGCTTCATTACCGTTCACGCACAGACAGTTGCGGTGTTTTTGTGTCAATGTTTAATGAGGGTCTGTGAGTCTGGGGACCTCGCTGCTGTCAGGAGCTCCTGTAAGTCTGCCGCTGGTACCACCTGTTCCCAGTCATTCCCTCAAGGCCCCCCCCTCCCAGCTCACACACACACACACACACACACACACATAAAAGGGTTGCAAACAAGACGACACCTGACAAACCACACGCGCTGATGATGTAGTCATCCTGTGGCATGGGTGTGTAAACGGCACAGCGGACACCAGCTTCAAAAAAGCAAAAGGGAATTGCAATTACTGTATTTTCCCGGCTACAGAGCGCACCATCGGTATTTAAGCCACACCCACCAAATTTCAAAAAGAAAATAAATATTTTTACATATATTAGCCGCACCAGACTATAAGTTGCAGGTGTATAGGTTGTGAAATTAGATATTTGTAAATGTTTATTTACATACCTTAATTAGTTCCAAATGGGGCCTGTTAGATGGCAGTAAAACGGCTCATCAAACAAAATGAAAGTCATTGGCTGTGGAGGCTAGCTCTCTAATTTGCTAAACAGATTCACTGACTCTACAGCGACGTTTTGGTGAATTTACGAAACTGAAACAATACAAAAAAAAAATGCCATAACAATTAGGGATGTCCAATATTCCGATATTGTCCAACTCTTAATTACTGATACCGATATCAACCGATACGATATATACAGTCGTGGAATTAACACATTATTATGCCTAATTTGGACAACCAGGTATGGTGAAGATAAGGTCCTTTTTTAAAAAAAAATTCATAAAATAAAATAAGATAAATAAATTAAAAACATTTTCTTGAATAAAAAAGAAAGTAAAACAATATAAAAACAGTTACATAGAAACTAGTAATTAATGAAAATGAGTAAAATTAACTGTTAATGGTTAGTACCAGCAATCATGTGTGCTTACGGACTGTATCCCTTGCAGACTGTATTGTTATATAATGTAGGAACCAGAATATTAATAACAGAAAGAAACAACCCTTTTGTGTGAATGAGTGTAAATGGGAGAGGAAGGTTTTTTGGGTCGGTGCACTAATTGTAAGTGTATCTTGTGTTTTTTATGTTGATTTAATAAAAAAACAAAAAACAAAACGATACAGATAAAAAAAAACCTGATACCGATAATTTCCGATATTACATTTTAAAGCATTTATCGGCCGATATTATCGAACATCCCTACCTTTAACCTCATAAATGACAGAGCGCTTGAAGACAACAAGATCATCTCTGCTGCTGTGATGATGACGTTCCATCTCTTTTATCAATCCATCTCTAATAACAATACCAACACAGACACTTTTAAACGTGTTGGCATATTCGGTAACGCTAACGACGCCAGCACGTCGACACCGGTGGGTATGAATTGTTTCGGTTATATTGTAAAACTTACAAACGTTGCTTAGAGTGATGAATGAAGAATCCATTCGAGTAGAAATGCCATGGACTGTTATACTTCCGGTTTAAGGCACGAAAACAGGAAGTACGTTTTCGACTCGCTCACCTGCAGTGAGCGAACTCGTCCAAAGACTGCACCGTAGCACAAATAATAACACACCTTTTCAGAGTCACTGTGTAATAAAAAAAAAAGGTTAAATACAAAAAAAAAAAAGGCTGCTAACGAAGAAAAATCCATAAATTAGCCGCACTGTTTTATAAGCCGCAGAGATCAAAGCGTTGAATACAACTAATATTACAACTTCCGATTTCAACATGATTTTTGAATTATTTTAATTGGTATGAATATTATAATAAAACCTGTTCGAAACAGGTTACAAAGCCTCCTCTCGGCTTTTTAAATTTTTTTTTATTGATTTTCAGAAATGATGACTCCATTTAGAATTGGAATAAATAACAATCCAGGACTCAAGTTTATTTTTTAATGTGAAAAAGTTAACTCTTACTTCTGAACCCCTGCAAATTGTCCAAAACCTGCACCTTTACGATGTTTCCTATTTTATTTGGTAAATACACCACATTGTTATATGCAGATTGACTTGAAATTTCTCTCACATTTTCATAAAACACCCACTGTCACTTTAGCTTGTTAGCGCAATCGACAGAATTTGACACGCAACTTTAGCACGTGTGTTGAATTTAAACAACATTGGTTGCCATCAAAGTCTCGGCCTTATGGCAACTTATTGACCATAAAGTCTATTTCTTTTATGATGATATGAAGATATCTATACTCTATACTCTATGTATGTTAGCATGTTGATCAAAACAGCTCCTCGAAACATTGTGTGAGTTCTGACAAGACTTGTGTGCCATTTCTGTTGGTTTGGATGGACCAAAAAAATAATGCAAAAAGATAAATAGTACGTTTTGGAAGTTGATAATATATGTTGTGATGTGTCGCTTTCTGATGCAATTACAGTTAATGCTTGCAAAAACCGGCTTGCGCAAGACAGAAGTAACTTGGAAGTTGTTTTATACTGTGATGTATGAACATGTTTTATACTGTGATGTATGAACATGTGGTAATTTTAAATGGTTTTTACATGACATTTACATGATTTCTTTTAATGTAGCGTGCACGTGAGGGATCTTGATGCAAAGACAGCTTGTAGAAGATATAGGCTGAATTACTATGACAGTAGTACATTTGTAATTTATGTAGGCGTATTTTATCAGCATTGCAGCAAGTAAAAGCTTGCAGGAGATAAAGAAACTAGTGTTTGCTATTATATGCTGTGATGTATCAACCAGGATTACAATATTGTTCCATTCATTTCTTTCTTTGGCGTCTCTCAGCTATTACGTGCATCTTTTATCCTAATAACATTCTCAACATTATTTTGAGGCATCTGCGGCTGGGAAATTGGATATTGCTGTGATATGTTGTGATACAGTAAGCAATACCATCCCTGCAATAATCTGATCTGAATGATGTCATTTTAGCAGCAGCAACTGCAAAATGGGTTGTTGCTATGATATGCTGTGATGTATCAACAATTACCGTGTCACAAAAGGATAAAGACTTAGAAAAAAGTACTTTTTTTTCTCTTTTTTTTCTTTTTTTTTTAAGAGGACCTATTATGCAAAACCAAGTTTTCTTACATATTGGTTACTGTTTTAGTGTATTTGGGATCTGCATAGGTCCAACAAATTTTAAACCATAAAGGCATGGCGGAGATATTTTATAAAATGTTTCCCAATTTGTGACGTTTTTCCAATATCTCTATTATTAATCTACGTCAGGGGTGTCAAACTCGTTTTCAATGAGGGCCACATTGCAGTTATGGTTGCCCTCAGAGGGCCACTTTTAACAGTAAAATATGAATATACATATATATATATATATATATATATAATACAATATATTTTTTTACATAAGCTGCAAAAAAAAAAAAAAAAAAAAATTACTTTTAAAAACTGGCAGCTCACTCACCAGAATTTTTGTGGGTCTTTTACAGTATATAAAAAATAAATAAACAAATAGAATACATAATAATAATATATAAAATATTAAAAAAAAAAAAAAAAAAAATATATATATATATATATATATATATATATATATATATATATATATATATAATTAATAATAAATGGAATGGAAAAACAATACCACTGTTTTTAGCGGTAAAATTCAAGCAACAGAGTTACCGTAAAATCTTGTTTTAATGTATTTTTTGTTTGTATTTTAATGTTTTGCTATCTTACTGTATATGAAAAAGAACCAGTACCAAATATGATTTTAAGGTTAAAAAACTCAAGTCAGCAAAATTTAAACATAAAATCTATTGTCAATTTTACAGTCTACAATTTGATTGCTAATTTGTTTTGAAACCATAAGTCAATCAGATATTTAAGTACAGTATTTATCTCTATTTTAGCAAAAAACATTTTTTGGAATACGTGATAATGTAATATTTAGATTTTTGATAATATTGAATTTGAAAAGATATGCACTTGCATGCGGTACATGATTTCTTAATGTCAAAAGGGAAATAACAAATATATTTAGTAAGAAAATATTTATTAACGCATATTATTTCCAGGCTTTTGCGGGCCACATACAATAATGTGGCGGGCCTTGAGTTTGACACCTGTGATCTACGTGTTAATTTACTGTTAAAGGGAACCTATCATGCAACTTTTCTTATCTATTGGTAGCTTTTTTTTATGTTTTTGAGATCTTCATACACTAAGTCCCTACAATTTGACATTAAAACAGATATTTATAAAATAATCATACTTCCTCCCATCGAGCCGTTTAGATTTTCTACTAATCCTATTAGCTACTCAGTGGCCTAGTGGTTAGAGTGTCCGCCCTGAGATCGGTAGGTTGTGAGTTCAAACCCCGGCCGAGTCATACCAAAGACTATAAAAATGGGACCCATTACCTCCCTGCTTGGCACTGAGCATCAAGGGTTGGAATTGGGGGTTAAATCACCAAAAATTATTCCCGGGCGCGGCCACCGCTGCTGCTCACTGCTCCCCTCACCTCCCAGTGATGGGTCAAATGCAGAGAATAATTTTGCCACACCTAGTGTGTGTGTGTGACAATCATTGGTACTTTAACTTTCCGTCAGTTTGTGACGTTTTACAAATGATTACCCAAACAGCTTTGCGCGAGTCTGCCATTTTTAGTCGTACGCCGTAGTCAATAATCTCTTTTTCCACTATCCTCTATCCGTGGGGCAGACTGGCTCGTACATGCACGTGCATCCTCTGCTGTTGCCATTTCTAATAAGGTAGCGAAAAAGTTCTAACTTATATCCAGTGTTGGGACACTGGATATAAAGTAACAAAGTAACGCGTTACTATAACGCCGTTACTTTCGGCGGTAAATAGTAATCTAACGCGTTATTTTTTATATTCAGAGGATCTGAGTGTCTTTTATTGGAGCGCTGCGTAAAAAGGCGACGGAGAAGAGGCGCGCTGCTCTGTGGGTGTGTGTGTGGCGGGGGCGGGGGCGTGTCTGTGTTTACTAACAAAACATGGCAAAGCCAAAGTCGAGTTTCTTAACATGGAGATATTCTCACTACTTTTCTTTTGTCGACCACAAAGAAAAGAACATTTTAGTTAAATGTAAGTTGTCTTGGATCAAAGATCCTATCCTAGCAATTCAAATCTGCTGAAACGGCTACAAAAGCAACATGCTTCGACGAAGCTAGTAAAGAGAGACTTCATCTCCTAAGCAACAGCGGCTGGATTTTAACGAGGCACTGCACACTGAAGGTACACACACTCTGTCAATTCTCGTATATACTCTTTCATACTAGACTTCTAGAGTGTTTGATTATCACATCACTCTAAATGTATAGACTATAAAGTTCACAAACATAAAGAGGGATCCTAGTGGGCCAGGCTAATATTTCCTTTTCTCTAAACTAAAACTGGGGAAATGTGTCGAGTGTTCTGGGCTTCAGACATGATTTTATTTCAGAAAAAATGTATGTAGTGTGTGCCTTCCTTGGTTTACAGCTATGTTTTTATTATGCTGTTTGTTACTTATGTATGTTATGTTGCAGCTATTTAAAATAGTTTTGCCAATTTGTTCTGGCCTGAAACAAATTGGCCCTTTGAAACATATCTTTGTCTTTGTGTTGTATGTAGACCACATTGCTTAGCAGAGTTCAGTGATGCAAATGCATGTCAAGTTGATCAACAGATTGTATTATTCTCCAGTGCAATAACAGTACTGAAATGAAGGCTAAAAGGGCATTAAAGGGGGCCTTAAAAAAATATATATAAGTAACGCATTACTTTTTGGTGTAAGTAACTGAGTTACTTATGAAATAAAGTAACTAGTAACTAACTAGTTACTGGTTTTCAGTAACTAACCCAACACTGCTTATATCTGTCAGAGTCCTAATGGAAGCGCTGTCGAAGTGGAGGCACGTAAATAAGACCGCCCACAAAGCAGCACATCCTGAAGAGACGGTCAGAAAGCGTCTTGAAGATGATCTGCAAAACATCATCTATGCACAATTTTTGAGCAAAAGAACCACCATTCCATGTTCTGTAGACCACAAGGAAGTGTTTAAATGTAGAAAAAAACCCAAATCATAATATGACCCCTTTTATTAAAACAAAATCAAAAAAAAAATAAAACAAAATCAATAATTGACTCATTACCAAGATTATAAAACAGTGATTTAGTTACATAAATAAATTGATATCGGTGTATCAAATTTGATTTTCATAAGCATGTATACATGGGTCATGGTAATAAATAAAAAGGGGAGAGCGTCCTACACGAACAAACAAAAAAACGGCTAGAAAGACTCAAGAGGAAATTGTTGAGACACTGGACATGACCAACATACTTTTTTTTTTTCTCGTTTTTTTTTTTTTTTTTTTTGAACCACCAGCAGACACACGTGAGGAGTTTGCTTCGTCGTTTAAAGCAAGAAGAGTTTACTAACACAGCCATTCGCTTTACTAATTAAGGACACTAAAGCTGGACCAAGGTGGGGTCGCCTCTCACCTCTTTGAACGCGTTTGGTTGTTAGACAGAACTTCCTGTTTGGTTACTTTAAAGCGTTAAGAAGACAAGGCAAGAGAAAAAGGCTGCACTTCTTTCTGTTGTCAAGACACCAAAAAAATAATAAAAAAATAACAAAAATCTACAAACAATACAAAATGTCCTCCTTTCGACGGCTTGCTGACTGATATGAGACTAGTAGTTTCACTGATCAATTCATCTAACACATATTATTAGTCCTTCTCTTTAAAGCGCTTTATCCATCACCCAGCTTTGACCTCCTCTTTGCTGGAGTCAGCAGGAATGAAGTCAGACACCCCACCCCCCCCCCCCCCCCCACCCCCCCCAACATGATATGTTCCATCACATGACAAAAACAAAAGAAAGCAAGTGAGCGAGAGAGAGAAAGAGAGAGAGAGAGCAAACTACAGCGGCTTCAAGTATTTCACATGACATAGAATACTCTGTATAAATTAGTCAACATATACTTTCAGATCCTCCATATTCAGACATATACTATGGCATATATACAGAGTACAATAAATGCTCGCTCATGTCTAGTTTTTTTTTTTGTTTTTCAATTTTCCTGCAGTCAGTCTTTTTGTTCCGCCTTTTTGTTTTTTTCCCTTATTGTGAAGAAAAATCCCTGAGAACGTTTCGGTGGACAATTAGTGAAGGTTTTAACAGTAGAAAGTCTCATTGCTATGACACACACAGAGAGAGAGAAAGAGAGAGAAGGGGGCGGGGGGGACATAAACAATGACACTGGCCTATTTGTGGACGACGGGTGGGATGGGAGTGATGCACGGTCAGATGTGGCCAGCAGTGGACCGCCGCCCCGCCCTAGACTGATGATGACTGGTGACAAATATCCTGACAGCACATTTAAATTGGGAGCAGGTTCCACACTGCATCATGAGGTAGTGGCTCCCCCTCTATGCACAGCCATTGTGTTCATGTAACCACACCCACTCCATTAGGTACACCTGCACTGAGCCTAATGAGATTAATGCTCTTATGTTCACTTTGGATTGACAGCCACAATGGTAATAATAGCAA
Source organism: Nerophis lumbriciformis (assembly GCF_033978685.3). NCBI lineage: Eukaryota > Metazoa > Chordata > Actinopteri > Syngnathiformes > Syngnathidae > Nerophis > Nerophis lumbriciformis. The sequence goes on from NC_084580.2 coordinate 12,901,047, forward strand.
GAGTCAATACGGCCGACTTTTTGGTGCGTCTCGTCGTGACAATTGGGGAGATTTTGGAGTGTTGTGAACATTCAAACAAACAATTCGGAGATACATGGCCTTTGTTGGGGGGGAAAAGCCCCACAAAAATGAATAGTATAATAAACACACACAAAAAAAAGAAATACGAAAAAAAAAAAAGAATTACATATGCATTTTGTTGAACAGTACACTGCAAAACCTGAAATCCAAGTAAGATGAAATATCTCAAATAAGGGTGATATGTGCTTATTTTCTGTCTGATAAGATAATTCTTCTCACTAAGCAGATTTTATGTTAGTGTTTCACTTGTTTTAAGGGTTTTGGTCCTAAATGATCTCAGTAAGATATTACAGCTTGTTGCTGAGATGTTATGACCTATATTGAGTAAAACATGCTTGAAACTAGAATATCAACTGTTGCAAAGCTGTGTCATCAACACTCACAAGTATAAAATTGTTTTTTTAAAGTACCGGTAATAATTTCTTATTTCAAGCATGAAAAAAAAAATCATGATGCCGAGCGCATTTCATTGTCATTTAAGAATATTTTTCAACATATTGAGCAAAAAGATCTCTTTTTTTTTTTTCTACCAAGAAAAGTGCACTTGTTATTAGTGAGAATATACTTATTTTAAGGTATTTTTGGGTTCATTGAGGTTAGCTCATTTTACTTGTTTTGGAAAGTCTTGAGAAGCCAAATTTTCTTGTTCTATTTGCAGATAATTTTGCTTAGTTCAAATGAAATACCCCTCTTGTTTTTTTTCTTATTATTTTTGAACACTACTTTTTGCAGTGTGGCAATAAAAACTATTCTGATTCTGAGATACATGGCCTTTGTTGTACAATATTAATAGTATAATAAACACAAAACAAACAAAAAAAAGAATTACACATGCATTTTGTACTACTAAGAAAATACATACTGTCACCTAACAATAGCTTGTATTCTTATTTCTATTAGGGCTGTTAAAAATTACCACTTCCATCCATCCATTTTTCTACCGCTTGTCCCTTTTGGGGAGAGGGGTGAGTGCTGAAGCCTATCTCAGCTGCATTGGGGCGGAAGGCGGGGGTACACCCTGGACAAGTCGCCACCTCATCACAGGGCCAACACAGATAGACGGACAACATTCTTAACTCATGCAATTAATCACCAAAAATATTGCGTGCATCATGTTAATACGCGGATTACCGTATTTTTCGGACTATAAGTCGCAGTTTTTTTTCATAGTTTGGCCGGGGGTGCGATTTATACTCAGGAGCGACTTATGTGTGAAATTATTAACACATTACCGTAAAATATCAAATAATATTATTTAGCTCATTCACGTAAGAGACTAGACGTATAAGATTTCATGGGATTTAGCGATTAGGAGTGACAGATTGTTTGGTAAACGTATAGCATGTTCTATATGTTATAGTTATTTGAATGACTCTTACCATAATATGTTACGTTAACATACCAGGCACGTTCTCAGTTGGTTATTTATGCCTCATATAACGTACACTTATTCAGCCTGTTGTTCACTATTCTTTATTTATTTTAAATTGCCTTTCAAATGTCTATTCTTGGTGTTGGCTTTTATCAAATAAATTTCCCCAAAAATGCAACTTATACTCTAGTGCGACTTATATATGTTTTTTCCCTTCTTTGTTATGCATTTTCGGCCGGTGCGACTTATACTCCGGAGAGACTTATAGTCCGAAAAATATGGTAATCAAGAGTTTTTTTTGTTAATTTTTGACCGTACTGCTCCTTTACATTAACTTACTCAGTGGCCTAGTGGTTAGAGTGTCCGCCCTGAGATCGGTAGGTTGTAAGTTCAAACCCCGGCCGAGTCATACCAAAGACTATAAAAAAAAAGGGACCCATAGCCTCCCTGCTTGGCACTCAGCATCAGGGGTTGGAAGTGGGGATTAAATCACCAAAAATGATTCCCGAGCGCGGCACTGCTGCTGCCCACTGCTCCCCTCACCTCCCAGGGGGTGATCAAGGGGATGGGTCAAATGCAGAGGACACATTTCACCACACCTTGTGTGTGTGTGACAATCCTTGGTACTTTAACTTTAACTTTAATTAACCAGAGGGTTGTTACACGCTCAGTGGTCAGATTAAGGCAAAAGTCTGCTGGCTGACATATTTCACTACAAAATGCACCCCGACTGGACTTTAGATAAAACAGTAACCAAGTTTGAACAAATAAATGACATTCTTAAAGGAAAACTTTTTTTTTTAAATTGTTCCTGGATGATATTCTGACAATACAACTGCATGTGTGTCTTTTTTAAGTTAAATAACCTGTGCAATCAAAAGTAGGATTCATTTGATTTAAAAATTATCATTTAACAGTACTAACTTCTATATTTTTATTTCAAAATTTGAATAAACAGCGACCGCAATTGTAGTTAAAGCACCAAATGTGCATGTGACTTAATACATATCTTTGCCAAAACACTGCTTGGTTACCAAAATACTGAACTTGCAGGACATTAAAAATACAGTCACCCGCTATGCTGCTCACAGCCACTAGGGGGCGTTTTTTGGGTTCATGTCATGCATTGTCACAGTTTGATGACAGGCATGGACATCCAAATTCTGTTAGTAATAACAAATAATACAAATTATGCTTTCAGACATCCTAAAACACTTGTGAATTTTGGCTTCTAACAAGGTTGAATAAATACATCTGACTGTCAATCAAAACTGAGCATATATCTTTGTCAAGGCCGATCTGTATTGCTGGTGTACCTAATAGTGTGTCCAGTGAGTGTATACTATAAGATGTAATGACTGTAGGTAGCTGCATGCGTCACATTATTACAGGTGGTTACGAAGAGCATTGTCGTGTGTGTGTGTTGGTTCTAAGAGCTAATTAATGGCTGTTCAAGTGCTGCTGTCCGGGAAAAAAAAAAAATTGCTGACGATGGCTTTCGGGGCCTAGCTAAGCTGTGCAGTGCTGTCTGGCGCCCCCTGGTGGGACCCCAAGGGCCAAACGGGGGAGGTTGCTCTGTTTTTAAAGCCTTTAAGTTTTCTCTTCAAAAGATGCAGTTTTGTTGTTGTTTTGAACATGAGCGCTGCTTGTTACGAGGCCTTCAGCCACACACAGACAGAAAAAGATGTTTCAATCACAAAAAAAAAGTCAATTTTCCTTTCATACACGTGTAGAGAAGTACGCACAACATTCACAACGTGACCAATTTCCTCTCTTGTGAAAAATAAAAACACTTCTGTACACATAGTAGTAATATTATTATTATTATTAATAATAATAGTAATAATGTTTGTAACCATAACAACAGCAAGAACAATAATACCGCGTGTGGCTTTGTTGAGTTTTTTTTTTTTTCTTTCTACGTCCTCTTTTTACGAGTAGTCCAAAGGAAGTTGAAAAGGCAGACTTGATAAAAAAAACAAAAAAGTAGGAGTGCGAGCTCAGCCGAAGCGCTCCCTGACCAGCATCATTAGTTTCTTTTTGCCCTTGTAGATCTGTTTCAGGTTGTCTATGAACTGCGTGAACTGGATGTGTCCGTCGTGCGCCATCATGAACGTCTCGCGCGCCTTGCCCAGGAACTCGATGAACTCGCTGTAGTGGCGCGGGCTGATGTGCGTGAGGCGCGAGTGCGTGGTGTTGATGTAGGCCCCGATGGTGGCGTCCAGCAGCTGCCTGAGCGGCGCCTTGTCCAGCGACATCAGCTTGCCGGAGTTCCTGCGGCTGTGCAGCGCCGACACCATGCCCGGCGTGGTCAGCGTGCACCGCCGCAAAATGTCCGAGAGCACCGTGGCGCACTTGACGCTTTTCACCACCAGGGGGATGACGGCGGCCAGCTCGTTCTTGCCCAGCGAGTGGCTGAGGGCGCACGCCCAAAGCACGTCGTTGATGGCGGGGTGCGTGTCCTGGTTGTAGCTGAGGTTCAGGTGGGCCATGGCCAGCGTCGCCAGCTTGTACGCCCGCATCGGGTAGCCGCGGTGCTCCATGTAGCGGGCGATGGTGAACAGCTGCGTGTAGCTCATCCCCGTGGCGGCGGCGTCCAGTACAATCTGGTAGGCTGTCTCGAAGGCAATGTGGTCCTTTTCGCAGAGGGTGAGGGCCGACAGCGCGCAGTTCTGGGGGTCCTTCATGGCGCACTGCAGGGCCAGGGTGCGGGCCGACGAGGCCAGGTTCTCCTGCTGGTGGCAGTCCAGGTGCAGGCGCACGATGGTGCTGTTGGACATGACCGTGGTCGCCACAATGCTGGTGGCCTCAGTGGGGGTGAAGAGGGTGAACCAGCTCTGCATGATGCTGTCCAGCGCGTACACGCCTGGCACGGAAGAGAACAGAGTCAATTTTGGAACCTAAAGCGGCAAAAAAGAAGCAGCATTCTCTCAATTATACCATCATTCCTTCAGCAAATGTTTTTTCATAACTGAACTATTTGCAGATACGTCTGAAAATTGCCACAAAAAGTGCACTGCAAAAACTGAAATCTAAGTAAGATGAAATATGTCAAATAAGGGTGATATTTGCTTATTTTCTGTCTGGTAAGATAATTCTTCTCACTAAGCAGATTTTATGTTAGTGTTTTACTTGTTTTAAGGGTTTTGGTCCTAAATGATCTCAGTAAGATATTACAGCTTGTTGCTGAGATTTGATGACCTATATTGAGTAAAACATGCTTGAAACTAGAATATCAACTGTTGCAAAGCTGTGTCATCAACACTCACAAGTATAAAACTGCTTTTTTAAGGTACCATATTTTTCGGACTATAAGTCGCAGTTTTTTTTCATAGTTTGGCCGGGGGTGCGACTTATACTCAGGAGCGACTTATGTGTGAAATTATTAAGACATTACCATAGAATATCAAATAATATTATTTAGCTCATTCACGTAAGAGACTAGACGTATAAGATTTCATGGGATTTAGTGATTAGGAGTGACAGATTGTTTGGTAAACGTATAGCATGTTCTATATGTTATAGTTATTTGAATGACTCTTACCATAATATGTTACGTTAACATACCAGGCACGTTCTCAGTTGGTTATTTATGCGTCTTATAACGTACACTTATTCAGCCTGTTGTTCACTATTCTTTATTTATTTTAAATTGCTTTTCAAATGTCTATTCTTGGTGTTGGGTTTTATCAAATACATTTCCCCCAAAAATGCCACTTATACTCCAGTGCGACTTATATATGTTTTTTTCCTTCTTTATTATGCATTTTCGGCCGGTGCAACTTATACTCTGAAAAATACGGTAATAATTTCTTACTTCAAGCATGAAAAAAAAAAATCATGATGCCGAGCGCATATCATTATGTCAAGATAATGGCACTAGCATTTACTTCATTTAAGAATATTTTTCAACATATTGAGCAAAAAGGTCTCTTTTTTTTTTTTCTACCAAGAAAAGTGCACTTGTTATTAGTGAGCATATACTTATTTTAAGGTATTTTTGGGTTTGTTGAGGTTAGCTCATTTTAATTGTTTTGGAAAGTCTTGACAAGCCACATTTTCTTGTTCTATTGGCAGATAATTTTGCTTAGTTCAAATAAAATACCCCTCATTTTTTTTCTTGTTCTTGAACACTGACTTTTTGCAGTGTGAAAATGTATTTTTCAAAATACAATTAATAAAGTAAGGATAAATAATTAAATAAATCAAATTAAACTGTCAAACTTCCATCCATCCATCCATCTTCTTCCGCATATCCGAGGAGCAGCCTAAGCAGGGAAGCCCAGACTTTTTCTCCCCAGCCACTTCGTCCAGCTCCTCCTGGGGGATCCCGAGGCGTTCCCAGGCCAGCCGGGAGACATAGTCTTCCCAACGTGTCCTGGGTCTTCCCCGTGGCCTTCTACCGGTTGGACGTGCCCTAAACACCTCCCTAGGGAGGCGTTCGGGTGGCATCCTGACCAGATGCCCGAACCACCTCATCTGGCTCCTCTCGATGTGGAGGAGCAGCGATTTTACTTTGAGCTCCTCCCGGATGACAGAGCTTCTCACCCTATCTCTAAGGGAGAGCGCCGCCACCCTGCGGAGGAAACGAGGAAACTCATTTCAGCCGCTTGTACCCGTGATCTTGTCCTTTCGGTCATAACCCAAAGCTCATGACCATAGGTGAGGATGGGAACGTAGATCGACCAGTAAATCGAGAGCTTTGCCTTCCGGCTCAGCTCCTTCTTCACCACAACGGATCGATACAACCATCCGCATTACTGAAGACGCCGCACCGATCCGCCTGTCGATCTCACGATCCACTCTTCCCTCACTCGTGAACAAGACTCCGAGGTACTTGAACTCCGCCACTTGGGGCAAGATCTCCTCCCCAACCCGGAGATTGCACTCCACCCTTTTCTGGGCGAGAACCATGGACTCGGACTTGGAGGTGCTGATTCTCATCCCAGTCGCTTCACACTCGGCTGCGAACTGATCCAGTGAGAGCTGAAGATCCTGGCCAGATGAAGCCATCAGGACCACATCATCTGCAAATAGCAGAGACCTAATCCTGCAGCCACCAAACCGGATCCCCTCAACGCCCTGACTGCGCCTAGAAATTCTGTCCATAAAAGTTATGAACAGAATCGGTGACAAAGGGCAGCCCTGGCGGAGTCCAACCCTCACTGGAAACGTGTCCGACTTACTGCCGGCAATGCGGACCAAACTCTGACACTGATCGTACAGGGAGCGGACCGCCACAATAAGACCGTTACCCCATACTCTCTGAGCACTCCCCACAGGACCTCCCGAGGGACACGGTCGAATGCCTTCTCCAAATCCACAAAGCACATGTAGACTGGTTGGGCAAACTCCCATGCACCCTCAAGGACCCTGCTGAGAGTATAGAGCTGGTCCACATTCCAAGACCAGTAAGGTCTATTCAGGTGTACTGGAGAGGAGGCTACGCCGGATAGTCGAACCTCGGATTCAGGAGGAACAGTGTGGTTTTCGTCCTGGTCGTGGAACTGTGGACCAGCTCTATACTCTCAAACTTTATATCCGAAAATAAAATGCATCTTATGAATAATGTATAAATATCTATTGTATACATATGTTATTTATTCAGGATTTAGGATTATTTCAAAATAGTCTAAAACAATACATGTTGAATCTGAACAATATTTATTATCCATCCATCCATTTTCTACCGCTTGTCCCTTATGGACTCGTGGGTGGTGCTGGAGCCTATCCCAGCTGCAAACGGGCGGAAGGCAGCGTACACCCTGGACAAATTTAATTTAAATAATTAATTTAAATTAAATATAGATTACATACTGTATATTATTTAGCTATGTAGCACACATACAACACAATGATAAAAGGGTTTCAGAAGAGTCACAGTACAAGAGAAAAAAAGTATGTTGTATTCAAATCCCCTCCATGCTGGATCAATATGGCACATTTCATAGGGCATTACCGTATGTTATTCATTAGAGATGTCCGATAATGGCTTTTTTGCCGATATCCGATATTTTGATATTGTCCAACTCTTATTACCGATATCAACCGATACCGATATATACAGTCGTGGAATTAACACATTATTATGCCTAATTTTGTTGTGATGCCCCGCTGGATGCATTAAACAATGTAACAAGGTTTTCCAAAATAAATCAACTCAAGTTATGGAAAAAAATGCCAACATGGCACTGCCATATTTATTATTGAAATCACAAAAGTGCATTATTTTTTTTAACATGCCTCAAAACAGCAGTTTGGAATTTGGGACATGCTCTCCCTGAGAGAGCATGAAGAGGTTGAGGTGGGCGGGTGGGGGGGTGGGTAGCAGGGGGGTGTATATTGTAGCATCCCGGAAGAGTTAGTGCTGCAAGGGGTTCTGGGTATTTGTTCTGTTGTGATACGGTGCGGATGTTCTCCCGAAATGTGTTTGTCATTCTTGTTTGGTGTGGGTTCACAGTGTGGTGCATATTTGTAACAGTGTTAAAGTTGTTTATACGGCCACCCTCAGTGTGACCTGTATGGCTGTTGATCAAGTATGCGTTGCATTCACTTGTGAGTATGTCAATAGCCGTAGATATCAAGTGACTGGGCCGGCATGCAAAGGCAGTGCCTTCAAGGTTTATTGGCGCTCTGTACTTCTCCCTATGTCCGCGGCATTTTAAAAAGTCATACATTTTACTTTTTGAAACAGATACCGATCATTTTTAAACGGATACCGATATTACATTTTAAAGCATTTATCGGCCGATAATATCGGCAGTGCGATATTATCGGACATCCCTATTATTTATTAAACTGAAATAAATCATTAATTATTCTTTATTAAAATGTACAAAGTACAAAAAAACAACTATTTTCCACCAAAGACAGTGCATTACTTGTTTGTACAAAAGTGTATACAATTTACCAGGACTTACAGTTTAGTAGACAAAATGGACTCACTTACCAACTTCAGTGGCACATGTGACTAACCAGCGCACCATTTCCCGTCGCCTCCAGTTTAACGTGGACAGAGTTATTCTCATCACCTGACCCCCCAAAAAAATAAGTTAACTTCAAATTTTCTCAATACCTCAATGCTCATAGCTCATTAAAGGACTAAAAATGTGATTTGTTAGTCCGCGTTGGTATCATAGCATCAGACACACGCTCTGGTTACCTGCAGTCCGAGCTCCAGGGCGACTTTTAGCAGCGTGATGTCAGGCAGGCTGTCCATCAGAGTGGCGATCTTGAACGCGTCCTGCGCCAGTTTGAAGATGTGAGACGAGGAGTGGATGTTTTTCTGAATGGACTCCAGCACCGTCTCCAGCCTGCGACTGTCACCTGGACGACGACACAAACATCTGTCATTGGGTCCTGTTCCATAGGTGTTGTGTGTGCCTAGTCGTCCCATTACTTATGCCCGTGTGTGTCGTGTTCACCTTTGGCCGCAGTGAGCATGGTGGAGGCCAGCTCACACTGCTGAGACTCGATGTGGCTGAGGGTGAACCAGCGCGGGTAGCGGTTGGGCACCACCGACACAATGTGGTGAGGCCTTGACAGGTCGCCGGATGACGCCGTCGACTCCAACACGGGCAACCTGGCGGGGGGACACAACCGCATGATAAGACCCCAAATAGATTCACATTATTGTTACGCATAAATGTAGCTTATATTGAAAATGAAAGCCTTCTAAAGTCACACCAAACTTCACCGACACATGCCGTCAACCCTTTGTGCACAGCAAGGATTATTAACAAGAGTGTGTTTTATCTGTTGTCCAAAATAAATAAATATTAGCCTTACGAGGTTATTTATAAAACAATTATATTCACCAGAAATAAAACTAAGATGCAGCTCACTGCAAAAAGTCAGTGTTCAAAAACAATAAAAAAAATAAATAAAAATTAGGGGTATTTTATTTGAACTAAGCAAAATTATCTGCCAATAAAACAAGAAAATTTGACTTGTCAAGGCTTTCCAAAACAAGTAAAATTAGCTAACTTCAATTAACCCAAAAATACTCACTAATAACAAGTGCACTTTTCTTAGTAGAAAAAAAAAAAGAGACCTTTTTGCTCAATATGTTGAAAAATATTCTTAAATGAAGTACATGCTAGTGCCATTATCTTGACATAATGATATGCGCTCGGCATTACATTTCTTGAAACCAGCAAACTTATCCTAAAAACTAATGTATTGTTCTTAATGGAAAGGCAACAAGGCAATACCATAAAATAAGTATATTCTCACTAATAACAACTGTACTACTATATGAGTACGTATTTTCTATTGTTTCATTGACAATAAAACAGCAAAGTTCATTTGGCTGTCATCTGTTTTAATTATGAGACACAATTGTGTCAAAGTCATGATTTTTTTCATGCTTGAAATAAGAAATTATTACTTTAAAAAAGTAGTTTTATACTTGTGAGTGTTGATGACACAGCTAAATAACCAACTGAGAACGTGCCTGGTATGTTAACGTAACATATTATGGTAAGAGTCATTCAATAACTATAACATATAGAACATGCTATACGTTTACCAAACAATCTGTCACTCCTAATCGCTAAATCCCATGAAATCTTATACGTCTAGTCTCTTACGTGAATGAGCTAAATAATATTATTTGATATTCTACGGTAATGTGTTAATAATCTCACACATAAGTCGCTCCTGAGTATAAGTCGCACCCCCGGCCAAACAAAAAAAACTGCGACTTATAGTCCGAAAAATATGGTACCTTAAAAAAGCAGTTTTATACTTGTGAGTGTTGATGACAGCTTTGCAACAGTTGATATTCTAGTTTCAAGCATGTTTTACTCAATATAGGTCATAAAATCTCAGCAACAAGCTGTAATATCTTACTGAGATCATTTAGGACCAAAACACCTAAAACAAGTAAAACACTCTTACATAAAATGTGCTTAGTGAGAAGAATTATCTTATCAGACAGGAAATAAGCAAATATCACCCTTATTTGACATATTTAATCTTACTTAGATTTCATTTTTTGCAATGAGTAAAGTTAAGGATGAGTATTTTTTTGGGTTTTAATGTTTTACAATGATTCATTCTTTTTCAGGGTCTCTGTAGGTTTCAACAACACTGCAAAAACTGAAATCTAAGTAAGATTAAATATCTCAAATAAGGGTGATATTTGCTTATTTTCTGTCTGATAAGATAATTCTTCTCACTAAGCACATTTTATGTTAGAGTGTTTTACTTGTTTTAAGGGTTTTGGTCCTAAATGATCTCAGTAAGATATTACAGCTTGTTGCTGAGATTTTATGATCTATATTGAGTAAAACATGCTTGAAACTAGAATATCAACTGTTGCAAAGCTGTGTCATCAACACTCACAAGTATAAAACTACTTTTTTACAGTAATAATTTCTTATTTCAAGCATGAAAAAAAAAAATCATGACTCTGACACAATTGTGTCTCATAATTAAAACAGAAGACAGCCAAATGGACTTTGCTGTTTTATTTTCAATGAAACAAGAGAAAACACGTACTCATATAGTAGTACAGTTGCCACAGTACAGTAAACTGACAGTTAATATTTAAACATTTAACATTTCTAACAATTTTGAACAGAAATAGTTCATGCATATTCAGGTGAATTCTTCAAAATTACAATAAAAATTTTTTTGGCCGGTGGCCAGGCTGTATATATGCGCACTTGGCGTGATGATGTCATGTTATTGATGGAAAAATTGATTTTTAGACCATATGATTTGCCTGAGCGGCTAGGAGACCCCGAGAGTAACAAGCGGTTGCTTTGTTGCCTTTCCATTAAGAACAATACATTAGTTTTTAGTATAAGTTTGCTGGTTTCAAGAAATGTAATGCCGAGCGCATATCATTATGTCAAGATAATGGCACTAGCATTTACTTCATTTAAGAATATTTTTCAACATATTGAGCAAAAAGGTATTTTTTTTTCTACCAAGAAAAGTGCACTTGTTATTAGTGAGAATATACTTATTTTAAGGTATTTTTGGGTTCATTGAAGTTAGCTAATTTTACTTGTTTTGGAAAGTCTTGACAAGCCAAATTTTCTTGTTCTATTGGCAGATAATTTTGCTTAGTTCAAATAAAATACCCCTCATTTTTGTATTTTTTTTTCTTGTTTTTGACCACTGACTTTTTGCAGCGCACGTACATTAACTTTGCAAATAATTACTACTTGGTAGTAAATACAAAGTACACAGTAAGATGGGATACGGCCACTGCATGAATCACATTTCACTGAGGTGACAGCAGAAGAAAATCATTAGCAATTTGAAACAGACTTGAAAATGAAAATAGGCTCACAGGGGAATACAACAGTTAGCTTATCCCTGCAATTTACCCCCAACTTGCTATTTAATCACCTCGAAACCAGAGTTTAATTAGTATTTTCTCCACTCTAATTGGTCCTAATGAAATCAGAGCTGCGTAACACCTGCTAGCGCATGAAGACGCTTCACTCTCTCATCATCATCATCATCGCGGACAGAGCCAAGTCTTCTACGGCCCTGACCCAACCTGTCTCATCTCCTATTCCGCTTCACTTGCAGCCTCCACTTTCAAAAAGGTCTCCTCCGCTTCAGAAGCCAGCAACCTGGCCTTCTCTCGACCAATCGCAACGCTAATTGAGTCCACGGGGAAATTAAGGGATTCACCTTCCAGCCGCGTAAGGCTGGACACACATCAAACAAATACCGGCGCACATGAGCAGAGGAAGGGAGGAAAGGGCCGACACACACACACACACACACACACACACACACACAAACCTGCCCTTTTGAAAACACATCAAAGCTGCCTGGTAAAAGCAATGCGATGCTAAATGCCAAGTTTCAATTCCGGTGCAACATGCAAGTGATCCGTTTGGCTGCCGAGTGAGAGCACCTTTAAAAACCATGTGAAGCAACACTGAAGGCAACAAAACACACTGTTGCCGTTGGTGCAACAGTGTGAACATTTCCTGCAAAGGGTTCTTCCATCTTCACGCCATCTAAAGAGCTGCTAAAAGCTTCCACCTCACAAGGGCCTTCTGGAAGATTCCTAGGGTGTAGCAAAGCAAAAGGAGAAAAAAAAAAAAAAAAAGGAGCCTTGGGTAAAAAAAAATGGGAGGCCTCATCAACATTCCATCCTTTGTGTTTGGTTTGCACTGGAGAGTCCGAGGCCTCCATTGGATGGAAGCTGAAGAGGCTTGGATGGCAGGCAAATAACCTCCTCCAAATGTTGGGGAGGGGAAATCCATACTGGGCTTTTGTTCCATGTGGACTACAAAGTTGGGAAGCATGTATTGAAAACAAGTACAGTAGGATTCCCTTCTGTGAGGGTGCTCTTCACGCAGCTACATTCCACTGCTTTAACAGGTTTGAGGAGAACTAGCCTTCTTTACATTGCAACCAATCTAAACAGGATCCTGACACCCTACTTTTACCTACGCTGCATCGGTTGCTATGGTAACAGCGGAGGCACACTGTGTATTTACTAGAAAGGGACAGTAAGTTCTATACATTTTTCAAAGGTCCCCTATTTTTTTGGGGGGGCGGTATAGCTCTGTTGGTAGAGCGGCCGTGCCAGCAACTTGAGGGTTCCAGGTTTGATCCCTGCTTCCGCCATCCTAGTCACTGCCGCTGTGTCCTTGGGCAAGACACTTTACCCACCTGCTCCCAGTGCCACCCACACTGGTTTAAATAAAACTTAGATGTTGGGTTTCACTTAGAGATGTCCGATAATGGCTTTTTTGCCGATATCCGATATTCCGATATTGTCCAACTCTTAATTACCGATTCCGATATTTCATTTTTTTTCCATTTATTTATTTATTTCAGCCAATGACATAAAGTACAAAGTTGACAACACATAATAATATAAATTAATATAGTGCAAAAGGTAATGTATAGTATGTAATGCATGATATCAACCGATACCGATATATACAGTCGTGGAACTAACACATTATTATGCCTAATTTTGTTGTGATGCCCCGCTGGATGCATTAAACAATTAACAAGGTTTTACAAAATAAATCGACTCAAGTTATGGAAAAAAAATGCCAACATGGCACTGCCATATTTATTATAGAAGTCACAAAGTGCTTTTTTTTTTTTAACATGCCTCAAAACAGCAGCTTGGAATTTGGGACATGCTCTCCCTGAGAGAACATGAGGCGGGCAGGGTTGGGGGGGTATGGGGTAGCGGGGGGTGTATAGTGTAGTGTCCCGGAAGAGTTAGTGCTGCAAGGGGTTCTGGGTATTTGTTCTGTTGTGTTATTGTTGTGTTACGGTGCGGATGTTCTCCCGAAATGTGTTTGTCATTCTTGTTTGGTGTGGGTTCACAGTGTGGCGCATATTTGTAACAGTGTTAAAGTTGTTTATACGGCCACCCTCAGTGTGACCTGTATGGCTGTTGACCAAGTATGATTTGCATTCACTTGTGTGTGTGAAAAGCTGTAGATATTATTTGATTGGGCCGGCACGTAAAGGCAGTGCCTTTTAAGGTTTATTGGCGCTCTGTACTTCTCCCTACGTCCGTGTACCACTCTGTACAGCGGCATTTTAAAAAGTCATAAATGTAACTTTTTGAAACCGATACCGATAATTTCCGATATTACATTTTAAAGCATTTATCGGACATCTCTGCTCACAACCTACCGATCTCAGGGCGGACACTCTAACCACTAGGCCACTGGTCCATCTCGACCAACGTATTTTCCTTTGGTTTATGAGTAAAACGGCCATTAAAAGTAAACTGATGTTTCTGAATGATTAGTTCCAGTGTCAACAAAGATGTGGATGTTGTGGGTTGTCATCACTCTTCACAAGAAGCTGCGGTTGCTTTTTCGAGAGACACTGCCACTTAGTGTTGTGGAAGAGAATTGCAATTTACAAGTCAGCCCCAGTGGAAGAACTATAAATCAACCAAGTCGCCATCAGACTACGTGGCGCAGGAGTATATCCCAGCCTTTACATTCCAAGATCCATCATAAGTGTCTGGTCAGCATCCCAATGACCACCAACCTCTTGACTGTAAACACTCTTCTTTCCTCAAGTGTTCCTTCTTCAGCTAAGCTACACATTCGCCAACAAGAGCTAAAGTGCGTCCACACAGATAAAAAAAAAGAAAAAAGTACATTTTAAACCTTCAGGCGTTACATCTAGTATGAAAGGTGCAGGCAGGGTTTAAAGCCAAAAATGCAAAGTGGGGATGAACACTTGTGAGTGTCATTGCTTTAACTTTGTCACACTTCCTCCTCACTCCACCACAAACAGTGCTGCGTTGGCAGCGATTATGCAGCGGATCAAAGGTTGCGGATTATAGCGAGGATCGAGCTTCATTAGCATTGGAAGTCTTGTATCTCCTATGGAAATCTAATATGATAACAAGCGCTGCCGATTTGGCTCCTTGGCTTCCCGAGGAGCGGAGATAAGGGGGATGTGCTGCTTCTTCATATTCATATCCACACTTTTAAGTTTGAAAAAGGCACACTTTCTGGTACATTCCACCCACAGCAGGGGGTGTCCAAAGTGTGGCTGTAGGGATGTTTGCGGCCCACAGCTCGTTTTGTATTGGCCCATGGCACATCTTACAAACTCGGGTTGCAGCTATCAATTACCGTATTTTCCGCACTATAAGGCGCACCTAAAAACCTCCAATTTTCTGAAAAGCTGACAGTGCAGTGCGCCTTATAATCCTGTGCGCCTTATACACTACAAAAAGTCAGTGTTCAAAAACAAGAAAGAAAAAAAACAAATTAGTGGTATTTTTTTGAACTAAGCAAAATGATCCTCCAATAGAACAAGAAAATTCGGCTTGTCGAGACTTTCCAAAACAAGTAAAATTAGCTAACCTCAATGAACCCAAAAATACCTTAAAATAAGTATATTCTCACTAATAACAAGTGCACTTTTCTTGGTAGAAAAAAAAAAGAGAAAATTTTGCTCAATATGTTGAAAAATATTCTTAAATTAAGTAAATGTTAGTGCCATTATCTTGACATAATGATATGCACTCGGCATCATGATTTTTTTTTCATGCTTGAAGTAAGAAATTATTACTTTAAAAAAGTAGTTTTATACTTGTGAGTGTTGATGACACAGCTTTGCAACAGTTGATATTCTAGTTTCAAGCATGTTTTACTCAATATAGGTCATAACATCTCAGCAACAAGCTGTAATATCTTACTGAGATCATTTAGGACCAAAACCCTTAAAACAAGTAAAACACTCAAACATAAAATCTGCTTAGTGAGAAGAATTATCTTATCAGACAGAAAATAAGCAAATATCACCCTTATTTGAGATATTTAATCCTACTTAGATTTCAGTTTTTGCAGTGTATGTGATATAAATGTTGCACTACTGTTATATCTTGCTGTTGTTAAAAGATAAACAAAACTCCACGTCACTGACTTTACCTCGGGGAAAATAATAAAACAGCTGTTAATTCATTTTGGGAGTGAACAAAGTTGTCAGAACGCTGGTTTGTAATCTATTAATAAAGTTTGACTGACCTATCTGACTGTTTTGTTGACATTCCCTTTAGCGCAGCTCTATCTAATGGATGCATAACGTAACCCCAGCCTCTACTGTAGCGTCTATTCTATGCGCCTTATAAAGCGGTGCGCCTTATATATGAACAAAGTTTTAAAATATGCCATTCATTGAAGGTGCGCCTTATAATCCAGTGCGCCTTATAGTGCGGAAAATACGGTATTTTAGTAATGGAGTAATTTATCGATTAGTTTGTTCAAATAATAAAGTAATAATAATCTCCAAAAGGAACGCTCAACTTGCACAGGTGTCCCAACTGTGCTGAACCGAGCTTTGATTTGGTTTGGTTTGCTGTCATTGTTTTTACAATCTGTTTGCACCACAGGAACACAATCTATTTTAATTTTTAATGTCTCCTATATATTACTATTAACCTACACTGCAAAAACTGGAATCTAAGGAAGATGAAATATCTCAAATAAGGGTGATATTTGCTTATTTTCTGTCTGATAAGATAATTCTTCTCACTAAGCAGGTTTTATGTTAGTATTTCACTTGTTTTAAGTGTTTTGGTCCTAAATGATCTCAGTAAGATTTTACAGCTTGTTGCTGAGATTTTATGACCTTTATTGAGTAAAACATGCTTGAAACTAGAATATCAACTGATGCAAAGCTGTGTCATCAACATTCACAAGTATAAAACTACTTTTTTAAAGTAATAATTTCTTACTTCAAGCATGAAAAAAAAATGATGATGCAAAGCGCATATCATTGTCAAGATAATGGCACTAGCATTTGCTTAATTTAAGAATATTTTTCAACATATTGAGCAAAAAGGTCTTTTTTTCTACCAAGAAAAGTGCACTTGTTATTAGTGAGAATATACTTATTTTAAGGTATTTTTGGGTTCATTGAGGTTAGTTAATTTACTTGTTTTGGAAAGTCTTGACAAGCCAAATTTTCTTGTTCTATTGGCAGATAATTTTGCTTAGTTCAAGTAAAATATCCCTCTTTTTTTTTTCTTTTTTTTAAATTGTTTTTGAACACTGACTTTTTGCAGTGTATTCTATTCATATCCTATATTATTTGAAGTATTATGTACCAACTATTTTTCTTGTGGTACTCATTGGGTTAAATCTGGGACCTCTGTGCCATCTTGTGCTGGTATGATAATAAAGTTCCTTGAATAACACACTTCACAGCCTCAATGCGTATTTTAGATAAAATTACATTGAGATACAATTTTTCTGCTTGCCATATCCTTCATTCTTTTTTTACTAATAAATGCACATCGTCAACATTGAAATTGCACTCTTACCATGTGTACCTCAATAAAAAAGTATCCTCTTTTTGCAGCGACACAGATCATGACACTCACACACCACCACTCATGTGCGCTCTATTGCAGCAGCCATGCAGAAACTGTTTGCATCTTTAAATTTCCAGGCACTCCAGATTGTATTTAGTTTGTATTAGTTAAACTCATATTAATCGAAGCAACTGAATATACTTTATAAACCAAAGCTTTTTTCTCATCAATCATTGCAGCCCGACTACAAACATCACACTCGTACAGTTTTGTTATAGGTGACAACTATGACAATACTACAAATACTGTAAGCTGTGTTATTTGACTATATTTAACTGCTTAACATAACTGCATATACTGGATATTATTTTACTGTTTTAACAAAAGGAGGATTAACCACTATACAACTCATGAACCCAAACTTAACACAATGTGCTCATTTTTACTAAACATTGGCAGTATTTGTTTCTCTTAACACATTGATGAAAGTTAAATTATTAAAACAAATACCGTATTTTTCGAAGTGTAAGTCGCACCGGCCGAAAATGCATAGTAAAGAAGGAAAAACATATATAAGTCCCACTGGAGTATAAGTCGCATTTTTTGGGGAAATTTATTTGATAAAAGCCAACACCAAGAATAGACATTTGAAAGGCAATTTAAAATAAATAAAGAATAGTGAACAACAGGCTGAATAAGTGTACGTTATATGAGGCATAAATAACCAACTGAGAACGTGCCTGGTATGTTAACGTAACATATTATGGTAAGAGTCATTCAAATAACTATAACATATAAAACATGCTATACGTTTACCAAACAATCTGTCACTCCTAATCGCTAAATCCCATGAAATATTATTTGATATTTTACGGTAATGTGTTAATAAATTCACACATAAGTCGCTCCTGAGTATAAGTCGCAACCCCGGCCAAACTATGGAAAAACTGTGACTTATAGTCGGAAAAATACGGTATATAAAGCAAAATTAAACCGCTACATTAACCTCCTCCTCCTTGCCAAATAGTGAGTCCAAATGTAGTTGCACTGATTTAGCCAGGGACAGCACAGTTGTTAAGGGGTTATTGCATGTGCCTCACAGTACGAAGGTCCTGGGTTCGATCCCCGGGTTCGGGGTCTTTCTGTGTAGAGTTTACATGTTCTCCCTGTGACTGTGTGGGTTCCCTCCAAGTACTCCGGCTTCCTCCCACTTCCAAAGACATGCACCTGGGGATAGGTTGATTGGCAACACTAAATTGGCCCTAGTGTGTGAATGTGAGTGTGAATGTTGTCTGTCTATCTGTGTTGGCCCTGGGATGACCCCGAAAGGGACAAGCGGTAGAAAATGGATGGATGGATGATTTAGCCAGTTTTAATGGCCGTAGCTCGTTTTAAAGTGATGACACATATGTCTTAAAGTACAATTATAAGCTCACATGTGTCCAGAATTCTTTTTAAATATATATTGTTCTAATTGTGTATTTAGTAGGGGTGTAAAGGTTCGTGTATTTGTATTGAACCGTTTCGGTACGGGGGTGTCGGTTCGGTTCGGAGGTGTACCGAACGAGTTTCCACACGGACATATTAAGTAGCGTAACGCACGTTGTGTAAACAATGCACACCGAGGCGCAACACACGGCGTGCTAGCAGCTAACTGGCTATGATAGACTGACCATACGTCCTCTTTTCACCGGACATGTCCTCTTTTGTGGAGCTGTCAGGGCGGAGTTTCTTAAATGCCTCAAATGTCCGACATTTTGTGTTAGGGTTGTGTGTATTTTCAATGTACGCAGGGGTGTCAAAAGTGTGCCCCGGAGGCCATTTGCGGCCCACAGCTAATGTTTTAAAGGCCCACGGCACATTCAAAAAATACTATTAAAATAAACAAAAATATAACAAAAGTGAAATAAAAAAGCTTAAAGGTTAAATGTAATTTAGAAAAAGTTGCAATGTTGACTAATAAAACAAAGCTGTTTTTTTTTTTTCTTTCAAACTGTCATTGCTCAAAACATAATATTGAATCAAAATCAATGTTATTATGAATTATTGACCTATCCAAGGTTCCGATTACTTCACATCAAATATTCCACTAAGACAAATATTTTTGGTTTAAGATTTTGCAAATTTGGTAAATAACCCAAAAATGTATATTTTGTTGTTTTCTTACTGTACCGAAAATGAACCGAACCGTGACCTCTAAACCGAGGTACGTACCGAACCGAAATTTTTGTGTACTGTTACACCCCTAGTATGTCGTGAAATAATGTCTCTAACTTATAAGTGTGACCTGTATCTTATTTTTCATGTCCGTGTGAACAGTGCAAAGCTATTCTTTTATATTCGACCCAGGCCTCTATCGCATGTGGAAATAAATCAGATATATTTGCGATGCATCCCTTAATGTAAACATTGCCGCGCTCAGGTAGCATTCATCCGACCGGAACTTCATCAAATACCTGTAAGCGTCACAATAGTCAGTTATACAATAAAGATATTCGACAACAGAGCAAAAAAACAGGTGAAAATATATTTTAGGAACTCACGTGAAAGTTTTAACACTCCTGTCTCCGACTGCTCGCACCCAGACACGCTCTTTAAGCAGACATCAAAGCAAATTATCTCGTAAAACTGCCAGAGACAAAACACGTGTCCCCTTCCTTCTTACTCTTCTATTTGCAATCATTTGGTTCAGAGAATGTTGACTTTGATTGCAGAAAATCCTTGAAATTGCCACAAATGCACCACAGAGTGGAGGCCATGTTTACTTCCGTAAACACTGCAGTGCGTGCGACGTCATGTCCGCATGCGGGTCACATTGCATTCACATCAAAAAAGATCGAAAACAAATCAGAATTGAACATCCGACCCTGCAGTGGGAATGTAGCCCTAGATTCATAAGACTGATGTTCGCTTGAGCTGAGACTGAACAACAGTGCCTTACAGTCAAATAGTACACTCCATTTTTGTCTTAATTGCTTTAATTTAGGGATGTAATGATAAACAGTATTAATGATAACCGCGGTAAAACTACTAACAGGGAGAAAAGCCGTTATAAATCAAAATTATCGGAAAACTGTGATCGATAAGTGCACATTGATACACTCAGTGCGAGGTAGCTTAAATACTGACCTGAAAACAAGAGACATTAACGTCTTTCCGCAGTAATAAACAACATACTCCTTATATAAAGCACTTTGCTGTCTGAACAAGCTAATCATTTGTGCACACAGTGATCGTTCTATACTATATGAGAAAGATAATTTTTTTTACGATATGTTCAAGGACAGCCGAACATAGTAGGATACCACAACGCCCACCACAAATAATGTATAATAATAATACATTATATTTGTTAAGAACTTTTCATTTAAATACATCTGAAAGTGCTACAGTACAAATCAATATTTAAAACAATAAAAGCTTAGCCATTAGAACAGACTAAAACACTAAGTGAAGCATAAGAAACACAAAACATGCAAAATAGTGGCTTTTCTAATAGTGTCTATTTCATTTAATAAAAAAAACCAAAAAACATTATTTGCTCAAAAGATTTTAGTGTGTATATAAGTACTTTCAACAATACTGCATTAATAATAATAACTAGGGATGTCCGATAATATTGGACTGCTGATATTGTCGGCCGATAAATGCTTTAAAATGTAATATCGGAAATTATCGGTATCGGTTTCAAAATTATCATCCATACAGGTCACACTGAGGGTGGCTGTATAAACAACTTTAACACTGTTACAAATATGCGCCACACTGTGAACCCACACCAAACAAGAATGACAAACACATTTCGGGAGAACATCCGCACCGTAACACAACAGAACAAATACCCAGAACCCCTTGCAGCACTAACTCTTCCGGGACGCTACAATATACACCCCCGCTACCCCCTAACCCCGCCCACCTCAACCTCCTCATGCTCTCTCAGGGAGAGCATGTCCCAAATTCCAAGCTGCTGTTTTGAGGCATGTTAAAAAAAATAATGCACTTTGTGACTTCAATAATAAATATGGCAGTGCCATGTTGGCAATTTTTTTCCATAACTTGAGTTGATTTATTTTGGAAAACCTTGTTACATTGTTTAATGCATCCAGCGGGGCATCACAACAAAATTAGGCATAATAATGTGTTAATTCCACGACTGTATATATCGGTATCGGTTGATATCGTAATCGGTAATTAAGAGTTGGACAATATCGGATATCGGCAAAAAAGCCATTATCGGACATCTTTGAAAATAACCTTTAAGATTTTGGTCACGATCATAACCGTGATGACATTTTTTGCATTGTTACATCCCTACTTTAATTAAACACAAAAATGACATTTTGCCACAATTTCAGTCATTAAAGACATTAAAAACAAAGCTTTATCGAGAAAAAAAATCCACTTATTAGAATGCATTACATTTTGTATAGGTTCCTAGTGAATTCTCATGGTAAAAAGCTTCATTACATGCATGATTAGAAGCCGCCAGCACCACCTCTCTACTAAAATATATTTAAAAAAAACGGCTCCTGTGAAGCAGCCAGATGAAGACAAATACAAAAAGCATGCAATGTGAAAAAGTCTCCCTTTCTCCTCTGTGTGTATCAATGATAATGTTATAATGGGGCCATTAAAATAGCCCCGGCTCCTTTACCTCCTCCTCTATATTTAACTGTCCGTCGTCCCGTGGGAGCGTTGAGCTATATGCTCTCGTATTACACTACGCTACATTACACACATTCATTATGTGCTGAGTAGACACCCCTGGCTCCCAGGAGCACCCATAAGTGGCCGTATTATTCTAAATCGCCTGTTTCACACCACAGGGGGAGCACATGGAGGAGTAACAAGTGAGGGAGGCTGACTCAGGGAAAATAGAAGTTTGGGGAGTGGAAAGCAGCAGCAAGCACTTGTGTGGCTTCAATTAACTCAATCTCCTCTCTGCAGGAAGTGAGGTGTGATGTGTTCGCTGTCTTGGTATATATAAAACTGGACGGGCTGGGGGGGGTGGAGAACGTACCCTTTCGATGAACTTATCATTCGCCAGCTTTGCGGAGAGAGACAAACAAACAATCTTTCCCATACTTCCCAGTCCCTGCTGGCCAGCACGCCTCCCTCTTCCTCATTACAGACACACTAATTAAACTCTCATTAATATAATTAATATTCACTGATCCAGCTCCCGTGAGTCACAACATCAAAACAGCAGCGCCGACTGATTAACACACATTGTCCACACAAGACACACACACACATACTGGTTATCATTTGGAATAGGGACCGAGTTTTTGATCATGACTTGTGGGGACCACCCTTTCGACAGGTTGTGGAGGCATTAAAAAAATGGTGTAAAATGGCCACTGCCCAGTTAGCTCATACACGTCTTTAAATCTCTGGATTGATGAAGTAATGTGCTGATCATTCTTACTGGGGACCCTGGGGAAAAAGAGGTAATATGGTTCATGGGGGACCAAATGTAAATAATTTTGCATAATTCACACAAATTTGTACGTGACTACTGAGGACCATTTAAAATAAAAACAAAGTTCAAATTAATTATGACATGATCCTCAGAATACAGCACTACAGCTGTCCTCTTATAGGAAGTCTCACCACTTAAATGTTCAAGCAAATCCTGCATCTTCTGTGACATTACTAAAAACGGCTATTTAGCAGTAATGAAGTTGTCTGCAACTCCAACTACCATATATAGAAGGATGGAAAATTCTGAATGTGAATCATACTTTAAGGCAGGAGTCACCAACCTTTTTGAAACCAAGAGCTACTTCTTGGGTACTGATTAATGCGAAGGGCTACCAGTTTCCATCCATACATTTTCTACCGCTTATTCCTTTTCGGGTCGCTGGAGCCTATCTCAGCTACAATCGGGCGGAAGGCGGGGTACACCCTGGACAAGTCGCCACCTCATCGCAGGGGCAACCAGTTTGATACACACTTAAATAAATTGCCAGAAATAGCCAATTTGCTCAATTTACCTTTAACTCTGTTATTATTAATAATTAATGATATTTATCTTTGTGGAAACACTGATCATCTTAATGATTTCTCACAATAAATATATATAGAAACAGATAAATATCAATATGCAACACTTTATTTTTATATTTTCTCTAAGTGCACATTTTTCAAATTGAACATTTTCAAATGATCACTTCTAAGACAGTCTTGTGAAATCACAATATCCCATTTTAACTAGCTAGCCACTAACATTTTTTAACAAATCATGAATTACTTTGCACCATGTTTGTACAAATAATAACTCATGTAAAATACAAAAGTCAACTCTCAAATGTTTAAATAAATCATGTCACACTTTGAACTGGACACCAAATCTGTTATCTGTTTATTTGTCAGTTAGTGAAGACCAAGTCTTTAAAATATTTTCTTGGATTTTCAAATTCTATTTGAGTTTTGTCTCTCCTAGAATTAAAAATGTCGAGCAAAGCGAGACCAGCTTGCTAGTAAATAAATACAATTTAAAAAAAAGAGGCAGCTCACTGGTAAGTGCTGCTATTTGAGCTATTTTTAGAACAGGCCAGCGGGCGACTCATCTGGTCCTTACGGGCTACCTGGTGCCCGCGGGCACCGCGTTGGTGACCCCTGCTTTAAGGCAATAATGTTTTATAATCATGCTGTATGAAAATGTCATCCTAAGGAACACTAAACCAGATTTTGTTTTTGGAAAAATATATTAGTTTTAACTAAGGATGGATACCATACAGAATCACCGTACTATTAATAATGGTTAAACCTTTTTAAATGATTAACATCATTTAAAAAGGTTTCCCTTTAAGGGACCTGTTTTTTTGTCCCCATACCGTCAGAGGTCCCCTAAAGGTGACTGTGTAAACAGAGCGATGTCCCTATTAAGTAAGCATTGCCAGAACACACACACATACACACACAGTGCAGGACAGAGGGGCAACACACACACACTGGCATCCTTACTGTCCCCTATTCCAGTGGAAGCAGCCTACAAACCGGAATTAATCCATCACCGTTATCGTGCTCTGACTACTTATGCGACTGACGGAGCACTTTGACTCATTTGTGAAAGACTTCTTCCCAACAAAAGGTGCACATGTTTGACTTTTAACAGCAGCGGATTGACATAGCAGTGAAGTGAAGTGAATTATATTTGTATAGCGCTTTTTCTCTATTGACTCAAAGCGCTTTACATAGTAAAACCCAATATCTAAGTTACATTTAAACCAGTGTGGGTGCCACTGGGAGCAGGTGGGTAAAGTGTCTAACCCAAGGACACAACGGTAGTGACTAGGATGGCGGAAGCGGGGATCGAACCTGGAACCCTCAAGTTGCTGGCACGGCCACTCTACCAACCGAGCTATACCGTCCCTAAGTGGCTAACGATGCTGAGTCACCAAACGGCGGCATTTTCAAGTTTTTTCAAACAGCTGCCGATGTGGTCGGGGATGACTCAGCAGAGATGAACTGTTTAACAGGGGCGACCCGATCCGATATTGATATCTGCTCGATATCAGCAACAAAACATGTATCGTATAATATGGGTTTGCATCTAAAATCTCCAATATAAGCCCTCCGAAATGAGCAGCATTTACTTTTGAATGTTCAAAATGTCCTCCAATAAGCACACAATGTAGGCTATAGGCTAATTAAAGCTAGCAGCTACACAACGACTGAGCACGCAATAGCACACAAGCTAGGCATACATAACAAGTGTCCTTATTTGATCAATAGTGCAGTCTAAAAGTTAAAGTTCCAATGATTGTCACACACACACTAGGTGTGGCAAAATTTGTCTTCCGCATTTGACCCATCCCCATGTTCACCCCCTGGGAGGTGAGGGGAGCAGTGAGCAGCAGCGTGGGCCGCGCTCGGGAATCATTTGGTGATTTAACCCCCAATTCCGACCCTTGATGCTGAGTGCCAAGCAGGGAGGTAACATCTCCCATTTTTATAGTCTTTGGTATGACTCGGCCGGGGTTTGAACTCACAACCCCCCAGTCTCAGGGCGGACACTCTAACCACAAGACCACTGAGCTGAACCACATTTGTCAATACAAACAATTACCAAATAATTATAGTTGCAAATGACTCACACATACTGAGTCTCCAAGGCACATGTGTATTAGAAAGTATCCGGGAACAAACATGTCCGCGTCATTCAATTCACTGCGTCATGAACTTCACTTGATTCATTGTTGTGACCATTAGGGTGACGCTAAGAAAACAGTTAGCACCCCACTTCAACTTAAAGACAGCATAAGTCCCTTCCAGAAGGATGATAAAAGAGGTTAATATTGTAATACGTACTATTGATCTCTGTTTAAGTCATTTCACTTGATCAATCCTTATATAACATTCCACACTGCAACATCAAAGTACGTACAATTCACGCTGATATTGCATCGGTTGAATATCGGGATCGGCCAATACTCAAGGCTCCAACATCAGTAGCATATTGGGAGCGAAAGCGTATGGGACACCCCTACATTTGTTTGTTGATGACACATTCTAGCTGTGTACAGCAAATTTGACAGCAACAAGCGCACAACCGTGTCCAGACAAGCTAGTGGCTAACGTCCCTTCACAGTACAAAGCCGTGTCTTCAAGGCAATTGGTGCGTCCTTGCTTGCAAGATAAAATCAAATAAAGTATCTATCTTATCACTGGAGGACCAGGAATAGCTACCGTATTTTTCGTATTATAAATCGCTCCAGAGTATAAAATCGCACCAGCCGAAAATGCATAATAAAGAAGGAAAAAAAACATATGTAAGTCGCACTGGAGTATATTGCATATTTCACTACTTCCGTACCTGCAGTATATGATTTCCTTTTCGGTGCCATTTTTGTTCAGCCCTTCTCAGTTTTGATAAGTTACCGCCAATGTTGAAATGATACATTTTCATAGGTACGGAAGTAGCAGGTAGCATCTTTTTTTTTTCACAATGCACTTCTGCCATGACCCGCCCCCGCCAAATTTTTATTGGTTGACATGTGTGTGTGTGACGATTGCTGATATACGTCTAGTCTCTTACGTGAATGAGATAAATAATATTATTTGATATTTTACGGTAATGTGTTAATAAATTCACATATAAGTCGCACCCCCGGCCAAACTATGAAAAAAACTGCGATTGATAACCCGAAAAATACGGTAAATATGCTACACTACACACCATAAGACCTATGTAGGAGGATGCAATAAGCCATGCTAACTACTAAGATAGCGCTCTAAAATGTAAAGGTGGGCGGATCGATACAAATATTGAGAGTAATAATACCAAGTATAGTATCAATAAATGGTCGATACCACGGTGATCAATATTTTTTTGTTATCTCAAATCCGTTTTTGTCGTTTTTCGTTATTGTTTACAAATTCAGTCAATAAGTACCTAGACAGCGTAGGGCTTAAAGGGCACAAATCAAAAATCCAAGACAATAGTAGTTTTTGCTTATGTTTACTCATTTTTCCCAACTGCATTTGTTTTGTTCAACATAAAGAAATCATTTTAATATTTAATTGATTTTGCCATTCTGTGTTTTTACCACACTGCAAAAACTGAAATCTAAGTAAGATGAAATATCTCAAATAAGGGTGATATTTGCTTATTTTCTGTCTGATAAGATAATTCTTCTCACTAAACAGATTTTATGCTGGAGTGTTTTACTTGTTTTAAGGGTTTTGGTCCTAAATGATCTCAGTAAGATATTACAGCTTGTTGCTGAGATGTTATGACCTATGTTGAGTAAAACATGCTTGAAACTAGAATATCAACTGATGCAAAGCTGTGTCATCAACACTCACAAGTATAAAACTACTTTTTTAAAGTAATAATTTCTTACTTCAAGCATGAAAAAAAAAAATCATGATGCCGGGCGCATATCATGTCAAGATAATAACACTAGTGTTTACTTAATTTAAGAATATTTTTCAACATATTGAGCAAAAAGGTCTACATTTTTTTTTCTACCAAGAAAAGTGCACTTGTTATTAGTGAGAATATACTTATTTTAAGGTATTTTTTAGGTTCATTGAAGTTAGCTAATTTTACTTGTTTTGGAAAGTCTTGACAAGCCGAATTTTCTTGTTCTATTGGCAGATAATTTTGCTTAATTCAAGTAAAATACCCCTCATTTTTGTATTTTTTTTCTTGTTTTTGAACACTGACTTTTTGCAGTGCAGATTATAATGTTGATCAAAAATGTTATAATTGAAAGATACTGAAAATTTTAAGTACCGGTATCAGTATTATCATTGATATGACCAATACCCCTGTAACTACCGTATTTTTCGGAGTATAAGTCGCACCGGAGTAAGTCACACCTGCCGAAAATGCATAATAAAGAAGGAAAAAAACATATATAAGTCGCACTGGAGCACGGCCAAACTATGAAAAAAACTGCGACTTATAGTCCGAAAAATACGGTACTTGGTATTGGATCGATACCTACATTTTTAGTATCGCCTAAAACTAAAATAAGTGTTTTTGAACATTTTAAAAGAAGAGTATATAGAACATGTTACAACAGAAAGTAACCAGATATTCACAGTCAGGTAGCAAGAACTGTAGATGGATAATAGTTTTGAGAAAATAATACAACCAGAAATGACAATATGGTACCACATACGTCAGCAGCCAAATTTGGTAATAGTTTTGAAATGGTTCTATTATTTACATGCCAAATACAATCTCGTTATCGCAGGAGGCTGTAATATACTGTATTTTCAGTAGATAATACATCTAAATTTATATACAAGCTGTGCACTGACAACACTAAAGTATTCGTATCATAATAACAAATATAGTTAAAATGTGAGGGATGTACTCACTTCTGTCAGAAACTGTACATTTTGTTGCATTAAAAAGCAGCATTGGTTAGTCACTTACCGCATGGCTCTCAGTGCAATTTTGTACGCCAGTTCAGCGTCATGAGGTAGGAGGGAGGTGAAGAGATAGCGGGCGAAGGTGTGCATGGGAACACTCTCTCTTTGGACGATCTCCCCAAGACCAGAGTACGGACCGGCTGCGTGAAGCAACAGAATTGTCGGGTCAATAAAGGAACGCCGCAAAGACGTTCAAAAATAAAAAGCACGTAAGAATGTGTTCACCTGCGCTTATATTGAAAGTGTATCTCTTTCAACATTGTTTTCATGTTTAAGTAGCCTACTAATATGGAAGAAACTACACTCAGGAAGACACAATTACATTTCCAAATTCCTTGCTACACACATGCAGGGGTGGCATTATCTTCGACCTAACTCTCTCGTTTGAGTCACATATTAAGAGTGTCACTAAAACGGCCTTCTTTCATCTCCGTAATATCGCTAAAATTCGTTCCATTTTGTCCACCAGCGACGCTGAGATCATTATTTATGCATTAGTTACGTCTCGTCTCGATTACTGTGATGTATTATTTTCGGGTCTCCCTATGTCTAGCATTAAAAGATTACAGTTGGTACAAAATATGGCTGCTAGACTTTTGACAAAAAACAAGAACGTTTGATCATATTACGCCTATACTGGCTCACCTGCGCTGGCTTCCTGTGCACTTAAAATGGTTTTACTACTTACGTATGAAATACTACACAGTCTAGCTCCATCCTATCTTGCTGATTGTATTGTACCATATGTCCCGGCAAGAAATCTGCGTTCAAAGAACTCCGGCTTATTAGTGATTCCTGAACTTTCACAATATCACGCTAGACCCACTCGACGTCCATTGCACCCACATCTGCGGTCCTCTCCAAAGTTTCTCATTGTCATCCCACTGGGTTGAGTTTTTCCTTGCCCTGATGTGGGATCTGAACCGAGGATGTCGTTGTGGCTTGTGCAGCCCTTTGAGACACTTGTGATTTAGGGCTATATAAATAAACATTGATTGATTAATTCCAGGAGGGTCTGTGTTTTGCCAGAACACTGGCTCAAAGTTGAGAGCAAGCTGCAAGCAAGGCGCCGTCTATCCACAGTGCCAAGCCGCTTCTAAGATACTAAACCTCACCACCATGGTGGAAAATAAACTAAGTTTCTTCACTGGAGGACAAGAGGAAAAGGAATGGCGAAGCACGCAACACACACACTCTGAGCAGGACGACACAAGAAGCTAAACGTTAAAGCTTCAATGTAAAGTAGGGGTGATCCAGCCAGATATTGATACTATCGATACCTAGTATAGTATCAGTATATAAATAATACTTAAGTGGTTAGATATATGTATTTCTTTTTCTTGTTATTACACAATATTTTTGGGTGTTTTTTGTTAAATCAGGTATTACGTTTCTGGTTACAGGAAGGCTTTGAGAGCAAAACCCAAATGATTTAAATGGGAGCCAATAATAGTTTTTGATTTGGTTTAGTTAGTGTGCTTTGGTCACTTTATTTAGTTGAATATAAAGCATTCAATACCACAATGTTAATACATCATCTGAATTGCTACAATTCTAGCAAACTCAGTTTTATTAAGATCAGCTTTGTAAAAATGTGTCAGTGTTTATTTCAGTTATTTGCTATAAAACATTTTCAGTTCTATTGTCTATTGTCAAAGTATCGGATTGGGACTCAAAATCTAATCGAGATTGGAGGCAAAAAATGTTGATTGAGACATCTTTAAACCTTATTTACTGTGCTTTGATCGCTCATCAACTGGTAAGAGTTCTGACTCTTCTTGTCCAAGTCTCACGTCACTTTTGTGAACCAGTATTATTTTGGCGTGTTTATATTTACTTTGTTGTTTGAAAGAATCCAAAAGTAGTACAGTCCTGTTGGCTATTATATAACATGATGGACAGAATAGCTTTTGTTCATGGTTCAAACTTGGCTCTCAATATAATTGTTTCTGGAAATGACTTCCTTCAGGCTTCTGATTGGCTACAACAGATATACAGTTAAGGCTTAGAGTTAGCCCTACTAATTTGCTTTCACATTGACAGATTTTTTTTTCTTCTACCGAATGTGTTTAAAAAGAGATCCGGACCTATGAGAGGACAGAAGTGGTCTGGCGAGGAAGAGTCAAAGCCACGTGGCCTTTAAACAAACAATGATGTCAAAGACCACATGTTCGTGTGCACATTTGGACTTGGGACTCTTCTCTTACCCCACCCCCTCCAATGGTGCTTCCTGTCGTCTCTGGTGGGTTATTTAAGAAGAAGAAGAAAAAACCCTGAAGCGCAGACCGCATCAGATGGTGGCGTCGGTTGCAGCCCTCTAAAAGCCGCACGGGGGCCTCTGTCTATTAGAAACAGAGCCAGAGGTGGGTGGTCGTGCCAAGCCCTGTGTTTTTGGTGCAGATTGGGGGTTTGGGTGGAGATGGGAGTCGTATTTTGACGGTAGCCCCCCTCCGCCCTTTTGCAGCATTCTGCACCATAAATGACCACACTGTAGAGTATAATACGTGTGTGTGTGCTGACACAATGGGGCGGGTTTTACAGGGCTAGGAGCCCATTTTGGTCAGCTTTTCCTCGATTTGCACCACAAAATGAAAGCAGAAAAAATAGCGAGTCCAAGTGAAGGATGTGTTTTCAAAAGTAAATATACACACACAAGTTCAGGCAAATCCACTTTCTGCTTACCTTCCAGCAGAAAAACGGCTTGCTTGCGGAAGATCTTCACCAGCAGGTCGTCCAGCTCCACCTCCTGAAGCTTGGCCAACAGCTGCTCCTCGTTGCGACACACCTTCTCCTGAGCGTACAGCCCGTCCGGCATCACCCGCTGCTGGCCCAGGCCAATCAGAGCCGTCTCGACCGCCAGCGCCACGTACGACTCGCCATCGCCCAGCAGTCTCTGCACGGGCATTCGCTGGAGGTCCGCTCGAGTCACCACACTGGAGCAGTCTAGAAAGAAGCATGAATGTGAGTCATTTTTAAAATTCAGAGTATATGGTCAAACCAAAAGAGCTCTCAGAATGACTCAGTACAGGACTAAATATTAAGCGCATTAAAAAAAATTCTACGAGGGAAAATAAAAACTGAATTATTACTTTCTATAGGGTTCAACACAATACAATTGTTTTCAATTTAAGTAAAAAAAAAAAAAAAGTCAGTAAGCACACAATGTAGGCTATAGGCTACTTGGAGCTAGCAGCTACACAACAGCTGAGCACACAATAGCACACAAGCTAGGCATACATAATAAGTGTCCTTAATTGATCAAAATTGCAGTCTAAATCACCACATTTGTCAATATAAACAATTACTAAATCATAGTTGCTAATTACTTACACATACAGAGTCTCTAAGGCAGATTAGCGATCACGTCGCTGCTATAAATAGATCGTCTGCGTTAGCGTTTATAATAACAATATCAGTAATAATTGATAAAGTCACGAAATGTAAATAGTGTCTTGATGGCGTTTTTTGAATGGTTATTTATTACATTTTATGAGCGGAATAGAGGACCTCTCATTGGCTCTGCTGTAAGCAGACACTTAGTTTTTTTTATTTAATATTTAGAATGCATTAGAAAAATGCATTAAAAAAAAATCCATCCGTCGTCATCTTTCATAATGATTGTGAACGATAGGCAAAATTCCAAAAAAGTGCAGTTCCCCATTAAGTTTCATTTTTGTATCTAATTGCACAATAATTGTCGTGTATTCAAGAACCCTTGATTAAAGTTCAAAACACAGGCGTAACTAGTTTTTAAAGATTATGAGACCTATCTGCCAGTAGATGCACTAATAACAAAATAATCATAATAATTATAATATTGATGTGTTATTATGATTATTATTATTATCCACTGATGATTTGTTTTTTTCCTCTTTGCTCTATTCACCACTGCACTATTATTTATTAGCCTAGCACATATTAGTAAAGTAAGTACTTGTTTAGATGTTTAGTTAATTCCATCCATCCATCTTCTTCTGCTTATCTGAGTAAGTAAGTATTATTACTTTCATATCAATGTGGACATTGTTTTTATAATGAAGCTAAAAAATTTAAAAAAAAAAATGTATTAAATGTTTGTTTATCAAATGTAGGTCTCATATTTCATACATTAAATGTATTCAAATAAATTTATAATGATTTATTGTTATTTATATTGATTAAAAAAAAAACAAGGAAGATTTGCAAAAAATAATGTACCTGCTGTACTAAGAAATTCATTTTCAAAAAATGAGCATCCATTCGGGATCAATACAAGCATTCCTCGTAGGGCTGGGCGATATATCGATATACTCGATATATCGCGGGTTTGTCTCTGTGCGATGTAGAAAATTAGTACATCGTGATATTCGAGTATACGTTCTCACGCAGTTGCTTTTAGCTCCGGGCATTACACTACAGGCTCTTCTCACTCTTTCTTGTCTCTCCTTCTCACAGACAGGCAAGCGCACCTTCTTACATACGTCACATACTGTCACGTGATACGTCACATATGTATACGTCCTCCTTGAGCAGAGAGGTAGCAGCATGGGTAACGTTAGCTGTCGTGCGAGTGGTAATACGGGAGAGAGAAGGTGCGAATCTGGTAACAAATGAAGGAAGAATTAACTCCCAAGAAAAACAGCAGGGGGTCCATCGTCTGGCGGTGGTTTGGCTTCAAGCGGGAATATGTCGAACAGACAACCGTAATTTGTCAAGTGTGGGGCAAAAGTGTTGCTACAAAAAGTAGCAGCACTGCTAATGTGTAGCATCATTTGAAAAGTCACCCGCTAGAGAATGAAGAGTGTTTACTCCGCATGTCAACATCTGCGTTCGGTGCCACACCAACCAAATGCCGAGGCAACCATTTCCAGATCAACACCGTATGAAAAAAATACTCAACAGCAGAAGGAGATAATGTTTGCAGGAACCTACCAAATAGCGAAGGACATACACTATTTAATTTCCTATTATGCAGCTAATTTTTATTTGACAGTTATTGAAATATCTTGTGTGACATCATGCACAAATGTGCACTTTATTTGTTTTAAAACATTGTAGTGGCGTTCTGTACAAAAAGTGCACTTTAATTTAGTGTTGTTTTGATATGTCATCTTAGTGACATCATGCACAAAAGTGCATTAATAGCTTGTTTTAAAATGTTTCTGACAATCTTGCACTTTCTGTTTTGGAAATGACATGAATGTTTGTGCCACTGTTTAATAAATACACTTTTGGTAAATTGACTTAGTTGCGATTTTCCTCTCTGCATGAAAGTTTAAAATGAGCATGTATTAATGCAGTATGAACAAGAATGTTTTAATGTAGACACATAGAATCATCAAGTGTTCATTCAAGGCTAAGGCAAAATATCGAGATTTATATCGTGTATCGTGACATGGCCTAAAAATATCGAGATATTAAAAAAAGGCCATATCGCCCAGCCCTAGTTCCTCGTCACATCGCGTTTAAAATGTTGTGTAGCTTCACTCTGTCACGGTAGTCTTTTTATATATTTTTACCCATTTGTATTCTAAATGAAGTTTAAATATATCGAAATAACATCTTATTCATTAATGCAGTGTTTTTCAACCTTTTTTGAGCTGAGGCACATTTTCTTTATAAAGAAAATACGGAGGCACACCACCAGCAGAAAAGGTAAAAAAAATGAAACTCCAGGTTGTCGTGCCTTATTTTGAGTTTGTTGTTGTTTTCCTGTGTGTAGTGCTTTAGTTCCTGTCTTTGGAGGACCCTTCATTCCTGTTTTGTTGGTGTTTTCCTGTAGCAGCTTCACGCCTTCCTTTGAGTGCAATTGCCTGACCTGCTTTGTGTTAGCAATCGAGACTATTGTGCGTATGCTATCCTTCTTTGTGGGGACATTGTTGATTGTCGTGTCATGTACGGATGTACTTTGTGGACGCCATCTCTGCTCCACACGCTGTAAGTCTTTGCTGTCGTCCAGCATTCTGTTTTTGTTTACCTTGTAGCAAGTTCAGTTTTGCTTTCGTTTTGCATAGCCATCCCTAAGCTTCAGTGCCTTTTCCTTTCCTTTTTGTTCATTTTTGGCTTAATCATTGCATACCATTTTACCTGCACGCCGACTACCGCCGTGCTCTGCATATTGGGATCACGACAAACCATCCTCGACGCATTCCGACTTCTACAAAGCAATGAACTACCTGCTGCCAACTACTGACATGGAGTATTACATGGTTACCCTGCCGAGCTCTATACAGCACAGGACACTCGACAACGGCACATTATTTGCAGACTATAATTATTGATTTGCAAAAAATATTTTTTGGACCAATTAGGTGAAGTTGCAACATTTCCCACGGCACACCAGACAATATCTCACGGCACACCAGTGTGCCACGGCACAGTGGTTGAAAAACACTGCATTAATGAGTACGTCAATTTCCGTTTTAATGCCGATGAAGCCATTGTTTACGTGCCTGTTTTTCTTATTAAGTGGAGAGTAAAAAAAATGCACTTCATGTTTTTTACTAATGTCTTTGGTGTGGCTGACAAACAGTTTTGCTATCTAAAGTGATCGATGGAATTCCTGCCCTCCTGAAAGCGTTTTGACAGATGTTACAAAAATTTAACAGCATTGACGAACATTGTTTTATCTGTTGTGGCCGCTTGTTGTCACCTGTCAAAATCATACAAAATAAATTGTTGTGTTTATTTTGTTCAGAGTTCAGGTGGGATTTTATTTTGTGCGCGGCCTAGGACGTGTGAGCAGTGTGTAATTGCGCAGCAGAAGCAACGTTGGTTGAAACCTGTATTTAGAAGGTCATAAACCGTTTTTGTTTATGCTCTAACGATGAACATATTTAATTTATTCATAAGAATCTTATTAAGGGCAAATTAATTTATCACAGTCAGGCCTGGAACCAATTAGCAGATAAACAAGGGATTAATGTTCAACATACGGTCAGTGTTACCTGAGAGGTCCAAGCAGATGTTGGATCCCTCTTCTCCTCCTCGTCCCGACTCGGTCAGGGTGCTGAAGAGAGTGCCGATGGGGTCCAAGGGGTGTCCCACCCAGCCCTCCATGTTGGTAATGGAAGTGTGGCCCTTGTGGAGCAACTCTGGGAGGAATGGAAGTAATCATTTGTCAGCATGGATAACATATTTTATGTGGGATATTTTGTATGAAGCCTTACCCTTCTTGTGTCGGCGGAAGTGCTCAAGTTGCCGCTGCTGTTGCCGCCGTAACGTGTTCACCACGGCGATGGCCAGTCGGAGGGCTTCTCGGGGGTAACCGTGGGAACGCAGCGCATCCACCCTGGCGCAGGCTGTGGGGACGTGCTCTGAAGGAGAGCGAAAAAGGCCAAATTCAAGCCTAACATTCTTTGAACTTAGTGTGTTTCTACACTGTGCAAGTTCCCGAGCTCACCATGCCACAAGGGCCAGCCGCGCGAGTCGAAGAGTGAGCCCTCCTGGTTGTCATGGTAACAGTAGTTGGCATAGAGGTCACTGGCTATTATGTGCTGCAGGTGCCGGTCCTGCCAGTGCAGGTCACAGGCCTCGATGGCCCGCGTGAACACAGTCCTGTGGGGTCGCATGTCTGCAGAGGAAGAGGACATCAGCAGAAAGCATGTTTGTTTTTTATACATTATATCGAACAAAGAGGTTGGAGAATTGCCTCATTTTCCCAGCCAATCTGAGAAGAAATTAAAAGGAAACTGCTGTTTTTTAAAATGTTGCCTATAGAGATGTCCGATAACAGCTTTTTTGCGGATATCCGATATTGTCCAACTCTTAATTACCGATTCCGATATCAACCAATACTGATACATACAGTCGTGGAATTAACACATTATTATGCTTAATGTTGTTGTGATGCCCCGCTGGATGCATTAAACAATGTAACAAGGTTTTCCAAAATAAATCAACTCAAGCTATGCAAAAAAATGCCAACATGGCACTGCCATATTTATTATTGAAGTCACAGGGTAGGAGGTAGTGGGGGGGTGTATATTGTAGCGTCCCGGAAGAGTTAGTGCTGCAAGGGGGTCTGGGTATTTCAATCTTTATCAATCAATCAATCAATCTTTATTTATATAGCCCTAAATCACAAGTGTCTCAAAGGGCTGCACAAGCCACAACGACATCCTCGGTACAAAGCCCACATACGGGCAAGGAAAAACTCACCCCAGTGGGACGTCGATGTGAATGACTATGAGAAACCTTGGAGAGGACCGCATATGTGGGTAACCCCCCCCCCTCTAGGGGAGACCGAAAGCAATGGATGTCGAGTGGGTCTGACATAATATTGTCAACAGAATTTGTTCTGTTGTGTTTATGTTGTGTTACGGTGCGGATGTTCTCCCGAAATGTGTTTGTCATTCTTGTTTGGTGTGGGTTCACAGTGTGGCGCATATTTGTAACAATGTTAAAGTTGTTTATACGGCCACCCTCAGTGTGACCTACATGGCTGTTGAACAATATGCCTCGCATTCACTTGTGTGTGTGAAAAGCCGTAGATATTATGTGATTGGGCCGGCATGCAAAGACAGTGCCTTTAAGGTTTATTGGCGCTCTGTACTTCTCCCTACGTCCGTGTACACAGCGGCGTTTTTTAAAAAGTCATACATTTTACTTTTTGAAACCAATACCGATAATTTCCGATATTACATTTTAATGCATTTATCGGCCGATAATATCGGCAGTCCGATATTATCGGACATCTCTAGTTGCCTATCATTCACAATCATGAGCGACAAGAACACATATGCCTTTTTTAGGATTCTAAAGAAGATTAAAAACGCTTGCAAGACGTGGCTAATGGGAGTCACGGTTATAGCCTTCAAAGCCCTCCATCAACTTTTTTATATACACACTGCAAATGTACCGTATTTTTCGGAGTATAAGTCGCACCGGAGTATAAGTCGCACCTGCCGAAAATGCATAATAAAGAAGGAAAAAAACATATATAAATCGCACTGGAGCCCGGCCAAACTATGAAAAAAACTGCGACTTATAGTCCGAAAAATACGGTATGTATAATGTAGTAACAGACACACACGTTCATAACAATATGTAATATGTTCCATATTTACCATATTTTGGTCATTTTAAGCATTACCAGAACATGTACCGGTAACTAATCGCAGTTTCTTTCTTTCTTTCTTTCAGTCGGGGGTGCGACTTATACTCAGGAGCGACTTATGTGTGAAATTATTAACACATTAACGTAAAATATCAAATAATATTATTTAGCTCATTCACGTAAGAGACTAGACGTATAAGATTTCATGGGATTTAGCGATTAGGAGTGACAGATAGTTTGGTAAACGTATAGCATGTTCTATATGTTATAGTTATTTGAATGACTCTTACCATAATATGTTACGTTAACATACCAGGCACGTTCTCAGTTGGTTATTTATGCCTCATATAACGTACACTTATTCAGCCTGTTGTTCACTATTCTTTATTTATTTTAAATTGCCTTTCAAATGTCTATTCTTGGTGTTGGGTTTTATCAAATACATTTCCCCAAAAAATGCGACTTATACTCCAGTGCGACTTATATGTTTTTTTTCCTTCTTTATTATGCATTTTCGGCCGGAGTGACTTATATTCCGGAGCGACTTATACTCCGAAAAACACGGTAACTGTAATCATGGCAGATTAGGTAATCGACGACGTAAGATGGCTATTTTTGGACAAACAAGGATTCACAACCTTATCTTTTTGAAGCTGAATCTTTGGAGGATGGACTGCTGCTTATAGAAGTGAGCACAAACAAGAGGACGAAACGTTGGAGCGGACGGAAGCCGAGCGAGTGAGGTCGGCGTGACTTGACACTGCAAATGAGGAACTTGAAGCCAAGCTATGCAGACAGAAATGAAGTGCATAACCAAACTTAACTGGAAAAAAAACGTCCCCGGCCAGCTGGACCAGACAGACAACTGTCCATGTAGAAAGTCACTATAATATTGATCATGATACTGCATACCTGCCAACTTTTGAAATCAGAAAAACCTAGTAGCCAGGGTCCAGGGGCCGCAGGCCCCCGTAGGTCCTGGTGGGGGGTTCAGGTTCACCCCCCGACGCAAAATGATTATTAGCATTCAGACAGGTTAAAATGTTGCTAAAACCATCACTTTTCTATCAGTCACAGTGACTTTTCAAAACAAAAATATTACAGCAAAAATCATATGGGTTGATTGACATGTTTATTCTGTAAGCTAACTTCAATAGTTTGAAATTATTTTGACAGTTAATGCCAGTTATCCTGTCAACCTTTCACAAGACTTCAATTTGTTAATTGAAAGTATAAACAGTATAAACACTTTTTACAGTAAACAAATGGTAAAACAGTACTAAACAATTCCATAAAAAAAAAAATTGGTGTCATTATTAACTTTCTGTCCAAGCTTGTATAATCTACTGCCTTGTTCAATTGTATAAAATATTCTGTGCCTAAAATTCACATTTCTATCACAATTATCATACTGTAAACATGGTAAGCTAACTTCATTAAAATTAATAGTCCTGTCAATAGCATGGAATTACAATTCAAATGTAGTTTTTTTGTAAGCCTTTCAAAATAATTCAAAATATGAAAAATTTATGAAAATTAATTTAAGCCATCAGACACTTGAAAAGTGGCATATCACATCTCTAATGTAATCATTTGAACTTTTCAACAGAAATAGCACTGCAAAAATATTAAGGACATACTTCTGTATTTTGGTAGTTATGCTGTCAACATTTAACAAGATTTCTTCAACTTGGACTTGAAAGCATAAATAGTATAAACACTTTTAACAGTATAACAGTACTAAACAATTCCAATAGATAACATTGGTGTCATTACCTTTTTGTGGCTAAAATCCAAATTTATTCTATCAGATTGATCGTACTGCAAAAATTATATGGTAACTTTATTGTCAACTGAATAATGTTTGGTGTTTTGGTTCGACCACATCCATATTTTTTGCCGATTTTCGAGTCGGAAAACATTTTTTGAAATAACTGTCCCATGTGATCAGCCAGTGCGATTGGAAGTCCATGCTCAATTATTGCCTCCGTAAATAAAACTTGGGCATTTATCACATCCAAAGAATCTGTTTGGGCGACGAAAAACGTTGAAAGTTTTCCACTTGTATCGCTAGCAACGGCATTAGACTTGTGTTTTTTTGTCCCAACGTGGTCTTTTACATCGCTAATTCCTCCGTGTCCGATCGAAAAATCTTGTCTGCACAAGGTGCAATTCGCGTAGTTTTCACCCTTTTTGGAACGGATAATTATTCCCGGATAGGCTTTTGAATATTCTTCACGGAATGACTGCAGTTTTGTTTTCGGTTAAAGACTCGTTTGCGATTTTTCTCCGGCTGATTCCATGATTGTTCGCTCGTTTGGAAACAATGGCAACTGGTGCCTCGTGCTTGGCAGCGGTGCTATAAATAGCCTCGCGCATGGCATTCGGAATGGCTCGATAGTAAGTTACGGGAAGCAGTGTCGATTGTCATTGTTGTTTTTTTAATTAATGAAAAACCGTATTTTTTATCACTGCAACCGTAACCCGGAATAGGTTGATGAAAACCGTGCTAATTACGGGAAAACCGGAGTAGTTGGCAGGTATGATACTGTACATGCATCACATCACCGTACAACTACAGTTCATACAGTGTGGAGCTAGCTGTGTACAAACAAAACATGAAATGTCAGTACAAATGTGTGTTAACGCATTGTGTTGTGCATTACAAACTCAAAAGCCATTCGGCTGATGACGCAAAACTTAGACTTAGACAAACTTTAATGACCCACAAGGGAAATTGTTCCACACAGTAGCTCAGTTACAATGATGGAAAGTGTAAGGGTGGAAAGGACAATGCAGGTATAAATAGACTAAATATAGCAATATAAATATAACATATACGTAATATTTACATAATATATGTACAGTATATTATATATACTGATATATTATGTCTATATCATATATACAAAATATAACAAAGCTCGCTTACAGCTAATGCCGTAGCATGCCGTCGCAAGGCGATGTGTTACTACGCCAGAAAAAGAGTGTGTCGGTGTTTGTGCTTACAATAACAATGTCTCTGCAACTTAGTTATTATAAAAGTTACAGAACATAAATTAAGCATTGTTGGCTGTTTTTGGATGCATTTTTAAAGTGACTTAGAGGCAGAATGGATTGCTCCCATTAGCTGCATTGCTAGCCACCCAGAATGATCTGATTACTGTATTTTTCGGAGTATAAGTCGCTCCAGAGTATAAGTCGCACCGGCCGAAAATGCATAATAAAGAAGGAAAAAAAACATATATAAGTCTCACTGGAGTATAAGTCGCATTTGTTGGGGAAATGTATTAGATGAAAAGCCAACACCAAGAATAGACATTTGAAAGACAATTTAAAATAAATAAAGAATAGTGAACAACAGGCTGAATAAGTGTACGTTATATGAGGCATAAATAACCAACTGAGAACGTGCCTGGTATGTTAACGTAACATATTATGGTAAGAGTCATTCAAATAACTATAACATATAGAACATGCTATACGTTTACCAAACAATCTGTCACTCCTAATCGCTAAATCCCATGAAATCTTATACGTCTAGTCTCTTACGTGAATGAGCTAAATAATATTATTTGATATTTTACGGTAATGTGTTAATAATTTTACATAAGTCGCTCTTGAGTATAAGTCGCCCGCCCCGGCCAAACTATGAAAAAAACTGCGAGTTATAGTCCGAAAAATACGTTATTACAAATTAGAATCCAAAAAATAAAAACTTGTCTTCTTGTCTCTCATAAAGATTTTGAACGATAGGCAAAAGTCCCCACAAAAAAGTGCAGTTCCCCTTTAAGCTCCCATAAAGACAAATTCTTTGTACATGGAAGTTTAAATATTTTTTATAAAAAAATAACAAACCTTCACAGATCAAAGCAGTTGTCAAGTTAGTTCATTTGTGGATTGCTAGATTGTAATCACTTATCAATAGCACACCGACGACACTAACAATTAGAAAAACATGGGCAAGAGAGTGCGACTAAAAAGAAAGAGCAAAGAAAGAAACATGGTGATGTAGCCACTAATCAGGAAGCTAAATTCCAGGCTAGCTTTGAGACATATTTGTCGCTCCAGCATGTCCGAGGTCTGCCCTGAGGCCTCCTTCTGGCTGGGCATGCGAGATCACCTCACCAGGGAGGCATCCTGGAGGCAAGCTGGTCCTGGACCCTTGCTAGAATGTAGTATACGAGAGCCCACTGTGGAGTTAAGCTTGCAGGAGAGGGTCGCAAGTAAGTGCCCGGAAAAGGACAGCCCTGAGGGGCCATAAGGGGCCACTTTTGCAGACCAACTACTAGGGCTGGGAGATATAGCTGAAAACTCTATCAGGATATATGTGTTAAGGTCTATCAATAATTATTGATATTTTTATGAATATGGACCTGGAGAAAACTACAATTTATTAAATGTACCGTATTTTTCGGAGTATAAGTCGCACCGGAGTATAAGTCACACCTGCCGAAAATGCATAATAAAGAAGGAAAAAAACATATATAAGTCGCACTGGAGTATAAGTCGCATTTTTGGGGGAAATGTATTTGATAAAACCCAACACCAAGAATAGACATTTGAAAGGCAATTTAAAATAAATAAAGAATAGTGAACAACAGGCTGAATAAGTGTACGTTACATGAGGCATAAATAACCAACTGAGAACGTGCCTGGTATGTTAACGTAACATATTATGGTAAGAGTCATTCAAATAACTATAACATATAGAACATGCTATACGTTTACCAAACAATCTGTCACTCCTAATCGCTAAATCCCATGAAATCTTATACGTCTAGTCTCTTACGTGAATGAGCTAAATAATATTATTTGATATTTTACGGTAATGTGTTAATAATTTCACACATAAGTCGCTCCTGAGTATAAGTCGCACCCCCGGCCAAACTATGAAAAAAACTGCGACTTATAGTCCGAAAAATACGGTATTCATTTTTATTTAAAATGTAACCTACTTCTGAGTATTAATCCCCTCAGCTATCAACACAAAAAGGAAAGGACATGTCAACACAACCACGGAGAACACTTAATCAATGTAAACTAGGGCTGAGCGATATATCGATATACCGTATTTTTCGGACTATAAGTCGCAGTTTTTTTTCATAGTTTGGCCAGGAGCGACTTATGTGTGAAATTATTAACACATTACCGTAAAATATCAAATAATATTATTTAGCTCATTCACATAAGAGACTAGACGTATAATTTGATTTAGCGATGACAGATTGTTTGGTAAACGTATAGCATGTTCTATATGTTATAGTTATTTGAATGACTCTTACCATAATATGTTACGTTAACATACCAGGCACGTTCTCAATTGGTTATTTATGCCTCATATAACGTACACTTATTCAGCCTGTTGTTCACTATTCTTTATTTATTTTAAATTGCCTTTCAAATGTCTATTCTTGGTGTTGGGTTTTATCAAATACATTTCGCGACTTGTATATGTTTTTTTCCTTCTTTATTATGCATTTTCGGCCGGTGCGACTTATACTCCGGAGCAACTTATACTCCGGAAAAATACGGTATATCGCGGGTTTGTCTCTGTGCGATATAGAAAATTACTATATCGTGATATTCGAGTATACGTTCTCACGCAGTTGCTTTTAGCTGCGGGCATTACACTACAGGCTTTTTTCACTCTTTCTTGTCTCTCCTTCTCACAGAGACATAAAAAAAGCGCACCTTCTTACATACGTCACATACTGTCGCGTCATACGCCCTCGAGGAAGCAGTGAGGTAGCAGCATGGGTAACATTAGCTGTGATGCTAGCGGATCGGTGCAAGTGGTAATACAAGAGAAAGAAGGTGCAAATCTGGTAACAAATGAAGGAAGAATTAATTCCTAAGAAAAATAGCACGGGGTAAATCGTCTGGCGGTGGTTTGGCT
This sequence comes from Nerophis lumbriciformis, assembly GCF_033978685.3. NCBI lineage: Eukaryota > Metazoa > Chordata > Actinopteri > Syngnathiformes > Syngnathidae > Nerophis > Nerophis lumbriciformis. Next base: position 12,944,119 of record NC_084580.2, read on the forward strand.
TCAAGCGGGAAGATGTCGAACAAGTGTGGGGCAAAAGCGTTGCTACAAAAAGTAGCACCTACTGCTAATTTGTAGCATCATTTGAAAAGTCACCCGCTAGAGAATAAGAAGTGCTTGAAACGCCGCATGTCAACATCTCCGTTCGGTGCCACACCCACAAAATGCCGAAGCAACCATTTCCAGATCAACACCGTATGAAAATAATAGTCAACAACAGAAGGAGATAACGTCCGCAGGAACCTACCACATAGCGAAGGACATAAACCATTTGATTTCCTATTATGCAGCTCATTTTTATTTGACAGTTATTGAAATATCTTGTGTGACATCATGCACAAAAGTGCACTTTATTGGTTTTTAACTATTGTAGTGGCGTTCTGTACAAAAAGTACACTTTAATTTAATGTTGTTTTGATATGTCATCTTAGTGACATCATGCACAAAAGTGCACTAATAGCTTGTTTTAAAATGTCTCTGACAATCTTGCACTTTCTGTTCTGGAAACGACATGAATGTTTGTGCCACTGCTTAATAACTGTTTAATAAATACACTTTTGGTAAATTGACTTAGTTGTGGTTTCCCTCTCTGCATGAAAGTTTAAAATGAGCATATATTAATGCAGTATGAAGAAGAATGTTTTAATGTAGACACATAGAATCATCATACTGGTGTGATTATATGCATCAAGTGTTCATTCAAGGTTAAGGCAAAATATCGAGATATATATCGTGTATCGTGACTTGTATTAAAAATATCCAGATATTAATAAAAGGCCTTATCGCCCAGCCCTAATGTAAACAACATTCTAAATCACATTGAACACTTAAAGAGGAACTGCACTTTTTTTTTTGCCTAACTTTCACAATACCTATGAGAGAAAAGAAAACAATGGGTTTTTTTGCATTCTAACTTGCAATAATCGGCTAGTTCTATGTGGCTAGCAATGCAGCTAATGGAAGCAATCCATTCTGCCTCTAAATCACTTTAAAATGCATCTAAAAACTGCCAACAATACTTCTTTTAGGTCCCATTATCTGTATAATAACCAAGCTATAGTGACATTGTTATTGTAAGAGCGAACACAGAGAAACTGTTCACTGCAAAAACTGAAATGTAAGTAGGATTAAATATCTCAAATAAGTGTGATATTTGCTTATTTTCTGTCTAATAAGATCATTATTCTCACTAAGCACATTTGATGTTAGAGTCTTTTGCTTGTTTTAAGGGTTTTAGTCCTAAATGAACTCAGTAAGATATTACAGCTTGTTGCTGAGATTTTATGACCTATATTGAGTAAAACATGCTTGAAACTAGAATATCAACTGTTGCAAAGCTGTGTCATCAACACTCACAAGTATAAAACTACTTTTTTAAAGTAATAATTTCTTATTTCAAGGAGGGGGGAAAAAAATCATGATTTTGACACAATTGTGTCTCATAATTAAAACAGCTGACAGCCAAATGGACTTTGCGGGGTTTTTTTCAATGAAACAATAGAAAATCTGTACTCATATAGTAGTACAGTTGGCACAGTACAGTAAACTGACAGTTAATATTTAAACATTTAACATTTCAAACAATTTTGAACAGAAATAGTTCATGCACATTCAGATAAATTCCTCAAAATTACAATTAAAACATTTTTGGCCGGGGGCCGGGCTGTATATATGCACACTAATTGACTGAAAGAGCACGCACTTGGCACGATGATGTCATGTTATCGACGGAAAAATATATGATTTACCGTATTTTTCGGACTATAAGTCGCAGTTTTTTTCATAGGCTCCAGTGCGACTTATATATGTTTTTTTCCTTTTTATTATGCATTTTCGGCAGGTTTGCTGGTTTCAAGAAATGTAATGCCGAGCACATATCATTATGTCAAGATAATGGCACTAGCATTTACTTCATTTAAGAATATTTTTCACCATATTGAGCAAAAAAGGTCTCTTTTTTTTCTACCAAGAAAAGTGCACTTGTTATTAGTGAGAATATACTTATTTTAAGGTAATTTTGGGTTCATTGAGGTTAGCTAATTTTACTTGTTTTGGAAAGTCTTGACAAGCCACATTTTCTTGTTCTATTGGCAGATAATTTTGCTTAGTTCAAATAAAATATGTATTATTTTTTCTTGTTTTTGAACACTTGACTTTTTGCAGTGTAAGCTTTGTACGTACTGACAAGTTGTCTGTTAAAGTTAAAGATTGTGTGATTGACCAACCTTGGTTGCCATGGGCACCCTGAGGCAGCGAGTGGGTGAGGTTGGGCAGCTCGTTGCCGTGGTTTCCATCCTCCCAAGGGCACACGTCCACACTGTTCCAGCGGCGCAGCTGCCGCAGCCACGACATCTTCTGCTCGGCCTTGCAATGCGGGTTCAGTACGATGCACATCCACAGGGCGCCTGGACGACAAAACAGAGCATATGTCATAACTTCATCTTCTTGCTTTCAAAGAAGTGCGGCATTCCTCACTTTTTTTTTTTATAGAGGACATTTTGCAGCCCGCATAAAACTGTGATAGGACTTTACTAGTTTCGAGGCAATGCACACATCATTTTGGCACAGATTGGAACAGAGTACGAAAAGTGTCTGAGTCCCTTGGGATGCGAGCACAATCAGGGATTTTACTCAAGACTGAAAGAGATGTGCACTCTGTGTGTGAAAAAGTTGGGGAGAAAGGGCAAAAACAAGGACGGCTGAAAAATGTGAGTGAAACAAAAGGGGGTTCAGAAAAAAAAAATGAGGAAACGACAAATGAAAGAGCTGAGAAATAGCTGATGTGGACGAACAAGACACATGAGAGGACAAGTGAGCAAGAGGAAGACGAGGAGTTGTAGCGTAAAAGGAAAAGTGAAGACAAAAGAATAAAAAGAAGGCGAGAGTGGGAGAGAAAAGAGGCGAACGGCAGCATTCAGCCAACATCACAAAAAGGCGATAAGGACTCTGCAAAAAGGGGTTTGAAATGCTGACTTGAAAAGGAAGCCGATGCATACACGTTGGACTGCAAAAAATACGTAAGATGAGATCATTGCATTGCCCAAACAAAGTGCAGAACAAGGAGAGAGACATCATTGTCAGCAACAAGAGCTATGACATGAGACAGACAAAAAGGATGAAGACAACATGGCGGCTGTCCTGTGTTTGTCACATTTGTTGTTGTTTGAGCATCTCCATCCATTAGGGGTGTAACGGTACACAAAAATTTCGGTTCGGTACGTACCTCGGTTTAGAGGTCACGGTTCGGTTCATTTTCGGTACGTAAGAAAACAACAAAATATACATTTTTGGGTTATTTATTTACCAAATTTGCAAAATCTTAAACCAAAAATATTTGTCTTAGTGGAATATTTGATGTGAAGTAATCGGAACCTTGGATAGGTCAGTAATTCATAATAACATTGATTTTGATTCAATATTATGTTTTGAGCAATGACAGTTTGAAAGAAAAAAAAAACAGCTTTGTTTTATTGGTCAACATTGCAACTTTTTCTAAATTACATTTCACCTTTAAGCTGTTTTATTTCACTTTTGTTATGTTTTTGTTTATTTTAATAGTATTTTTAGAATGTGCCGTGGGCCTTTAAAACATTAGCTGTGGGCCGCAAATGGCCTCCGGGGCACACTTTTGACACCCCTGCTATAGATGATAAAAAATTTAATCTGATGTATCTATAGATAAAAAGCAGAGCCTGGCAACGCATGCGCGTTTATCATAACTCTCTCGCTCTCTCTGTCTCTGCCCCTCCCTCACCAATGCTGCGGTTTTGTTTTTAACCCCTTCTTAACCCTGAATGCACATTGAAAATACACGCAACCCTAACTCAAAATGCCGGACATTTTGCGGAGCTGTCAGGGCGGAGTTTCTTAAATGCCTCAAATGTCCGGCATTTTGAGTAAACAATGCACACCGAGTGTGTTGTGCCTCGGTGTGCATTGTTTACACAACGTGCGTTACGCTACTTAATATGTCCGTGTGGAAACTCGTTCGGTACACCTCCGAACCGAACCGGAACCCCCATACTTAAACGGTTCAATACAAATACACGTACCGTTACACCCCTACCATCCATCCATCCATTTTCTACCGCTTGTCCCTTTTGGGGTCGCGAGGGGTGCTGGCATACTTGCCAACCCTCCCGGATTTTCCGGCCTCTCCCGAAAACCTCCCGGGACAAATTTTCTCCCGAAAATCTCCCGAAATTCAGGCGGAGCTGGAGGCCACGCCCCCTCCAGCTCCATGCGGACCTGAGTCCGCTTTCCCACAATAGAAAGAACGTCTACAGTAAAGCAGTCCGTCTGCCGTAAACAGCAATGTTGTGACACTCTTAAACAGGACAATACTGCCATCTAGTGCATTTGATGAAAGCACTTTTGTGCGTGCCACACAGCAATGCATAATCAGAGAGGGTGTTCAGCATGGTTAGAAAGATAGTGACAGAGAATAGAACAAGGATGGACAATTCAACCCTTAACTCAACAATGAGTAGATGAGTGTTATGTGTGTGTATATGTGTAAATAAATGAACACTGAAATTAAATAATTTATTGTATTTATATATATATATATATATCCATTTTCTACCGCTTATTCCCTTCGGGGTCGCGGGGATATTTATATATTTATATATATATATATATATATATATATATATATATATATATATATATATATATATATATATATATATATATATATGAAATACTTGACTTGGTGAAGTCTAGCTGTAAATATACTCCTCCCCTCTTAACCACGCCCACAACCACGCCCCTGTCCCAACCACGCCCCCCGCACCCACCTCCCGAAATTGGAGGTCTCAAGGTTGGCAAGTATGGGTGCTGGAGCCTATCTCAGCTGCATTCGGACGGAAGGCGGGGTACACCCTGGACAAGTCGCCACCTCATCGCAGTGTTTGAGCATCTCTCATGAGATTAATAAAAAAACAGCTGAAAACATGCTAATGGAACCTGATTTTGTATTTTGTAGATAAATGTTGCATTTTATTGCAACATGGCCATGTTTGATGAGTGTGCTGCAGGATGTCGGCCATGTTTGAAGTGTACATATTGAAGAATGTCGGCCATGTTTGAGGAGTATTTAGCAGCATATTGACTATGACTTTGGTGTGTGTGAGATACAGAATATCCACCACGTCTTATTCTTACAGCCTGTCAGCCGTGTTTGATATTTTTCGGGCATTGAAAATTGATTACAACTGAACTGTTCAAATTGAATTAAAAGACCTTCTGCCTCTAATCAGAGGCTTCATCAGTTTCTGCTCACGACTAGATGGAAAGTTGTAATCTGAGGGAATGGTGCACCATCCAAAATATGGTTTTGCTCTTTTGTGGTGCAAAACGGCAGAGAAAAAAAGTGAAACTATTTTTGTACGGGCATATTGGGAATCATTTCACTCTACTACAGATGTCCGATAATGGCTTTTTTGCCAATATCCGATATTGTCTAACTCTTAATTACCGATTCCGATACCAACCGATACCGATATATACAGTCGTGGAATTAACAAATTATTATGCCTAATTTTGTTGTGATGCCCCGCTGGATGTAACAAGGTTTTGCAAAATAAATCAACTCAAGTTATGGAAAAAAATGCCAACATGGCACTGCCATATTTATTATTGAAGTCACAAAGTGCATTATTTTTTTTTAACATGCCTCAAAACAGCAGCGTGGAATTTGGGACATGCTCTCCCTGAGAGAGCATGACGAGGTTGGGGGGTCGGGGTATCGGGTAGCGAGGGGTGTATATTAGAGTTAGTGCTGCAAGGGGTTCTGGGTATTTGTTCTGTTGTGTTGACGTATTTGTTCTGTTGTGTTGACGTTCTCCCGAAATGTGTTTGTCATTCTTGTTTGGTGTGGGTCCACAGTGTGGCGCATATTTGTAACAGTGTTAAAGTTGTTCATACGGCCACCCTCAGTGTGACCTGTATGGCTGTTGACCAAATATGCCTTGCATGCACTTATGTGAAAAGCCGTAGATATTATGTGACTGGGCCGGCACGCAAAGGCAGTGCCTTTAAGGTTTATTGGCGCTGTGTACTTCTCCCTACGTCCGTGTACACAGCGGCGTTTTAAAAAGTCATACATTTTACTTTTTGAAACCGATACCGATAATTTCCGATATTACATTTTAAAGCATTTCTCGGTCGATAATATCGGCAGTCCGATATTATCGGACATCTCTACTCTCTACCTTAGAAGATAACTACTTTGGATCCTGCACCATCCCCTCAGACAAGAGCTGTTGTATGTAGTCTTAGGAGCAGGAAGCCTGCCTGGATTAGAGCGTCTTTTAAGACGACATAAACAGCCCTGTTGCGATTGATTTAATGCCCTGAAAATACAATGAACCGAATAAATGGGAACATTTACGTTTGGAGACTAATTTTGCCAGCACGTCCGCCATATTTGTGGAGTGTATTGAAGCATGTCCAACATGTCTGACGTTGCAGTAATGTCGCCTACGTGTATTGCGTGTGAAGCGGACACCAAAGTATTGTGCTTGAATTAGTATAACACTGCCATTTTTGAGTCAAATATAATTCATGAGGCTCCATGTGCTTTAAACATTTAGATTAGACTACATTCTCACTGAGAAAGTGTGTGTGTAGCTATAAATGTGTGTGCTATTTAACACGCATGAAACATGTCTGTGTGTACCTTTGTGGTGATGTCTGCGTCTGATCACCCACCCACCTTGTTGAATGTGTGCGTGACTGTGCATACTGTGACGTGTGTGTGTGTGTGTGTGTGTGTGTGTGTATATCTTACCCAGCTCGTCCCAGAGCTGTCTGTACTTGTCTGTCATGGTGGTGCCTTGCTGTCTCCACAGCGCCAGCCGAGGGTCGGCCATGAATTGTTCTGTGATAAGTGTTAACATCCTCGCTCCGTTGGAGTCACGCATCTTCAGCATCTCTCGCACCTACAGTGGACGAGTGAGAGTGAGAGAGTGAGAGTGCTGTCATGTACACACGTTTATACACCATGTGGATGCAATAACAAACGGCTCACTCACTTGACATACACAGAGAAAGGGGCCGAAACAATAAGCAGGTGTACCTAATGTTGTGGCCTGTGAGCGTAAATATAGCTTTTCCCGTCTCGCTCCTGCAATTATCTCTGACTAAGAGGCAGCACACCACGTCTAAGTGCCAATGTGCGTCTGAGATTACTTATAGGACAAATATCTCTTCTCAGGGGGGAGCATAAGTGCACTAGAGAGGGAAAATATTAACCAGAAGCGGAGGAAAAGATCAGGGTGAGACTACATTATTCTTCATGTAGTGGTGGTGGTTGAGGGAGAACCTGAGTGCGGAAAGACGGTGCTGTTGTGGGGGGGTGTGAGTGTGGAGCAACGGCGGCGGCTCCTCACCTTGCTGAATAGCAGGTTGAGCTGCTTGCCTGAGCCGTGGTATCCTCCCTGGGACAAGAAGAGTTTGACTTGCTCCTGAACCTGCTCCTCATCCAAATGCCAGCAGTTCTCATCATCCACGCTGGCGCCTGCAGTAGGGTCCGGGGCACCTAAAAAAGTGAAGTGCAGTATTAAGTGAGGTATCTCTCATTGCCCAAAATAACATTACACTGCCTTCCCCGCCTCCTTCTTCCTTCCTTCAGATGAGGCAACATGATAGTTTGTTTTTTTTCCATTCCCATCATTGTATTAACCTGCCTCCTTAAATTTAAGGAGTTTTGTAATTTTGTGAGACTGAGTGTACCACAGGGCTAGTGACTGTGTGTGTGTACCACTGATAGTCACACACAGACTAGGTGTGGTGAAATTATCCTCTGCATTTGACCCCCTCGTTCCACCCCCTGGGAGGTGAGGGGAGCAATGAGCAGCAGTGGTGGCCACGCTCAGGAATCATTTTGGTGATTTAACCCTCAACTCCAACCCTTGATGCTGAGTGCCAAGCAGGGAGGTAATGGGTCCCATTTTTATAGTCTTTGGTATGACTCGGCCGGGGTTTTAAAGACTATTTGTGGTGGTTTTGACTTTGTTGTTAAATAGACAGTTGACCCTTCACCCCATTGTGTTGTTTGTTTGATATACAGTACTGTATAGTGCCTTATATTGCGTTCAAATTGTACAACTCTTGCTAAAATATGGTTGTTAAAGGGGAACATTATCACAATTTCAGAAGGGTTAAAACCATTAAAAATCAGTTCCCAGTGGCTTATTTTATTTTTCGAAGTTTTTTTCAAAATTTTACCCATCACGCAATATCCCTAAAAAAAGCTTCTAAGTGCCTGATTTTAACCCCGTCCATTTTCCTGTGACGTCACATAGTGATGCCAACACAAACAAACATGGCGGATAGAACAGCAAGCTATAGCGACATTAGCTCAGATTCAGACTCGGATTTCAGCGGCTTAAGCGATTCAACAGATTACAAATGTATTGAAACGGATGGTTGTAGTGTGGAGGCAGGTAGCGAAAACGAAATTGAAGAAGAAACTGAAGCTATTCAGCCATATCGGTTTGAACCGTATGCAAGCGAAACCGACGAAAACGACACGACAGCCAGCGACACGGGAGAAAGCGAGGACGAATTCGGCGATCGCCTTCTAACCAATGATTGGTTTGTGTTTGTAACCAATGATTGGTTTGTGTTTGTTTGGCATTAAAGGAAACTAACAACTATGAACTAGGTTTACAGCATATGAAATACATTTGGCAACAACATGCACTTTGAGAGTGCAGACAGCCCATTTCAGGGCTGTCTGCATTTAAATGTTTTTAAGCTAAATTATTGGTAAACACAGTTTATGTATAATAATTTACGTAAAACCGCGAGTAATGAATAAAGTTTTCATCAATTAATATATTCTGTAGACATACTCTCATCCGCTCTCTTTTCCTGAAAGCTGATCTGTCCAGTTTTGGAGTTGATGTCAGCATCTGCTTTGAGTGTCGCAGGATATCCACACATTCTTGCCTCGTATTTTGAACAAATTTCGTCCAATTTCTTGCCACTTTCGCATCTTTGGGCCACTGGTGCAACTTGAATCCGTCCCTGTTCGTGTTGTAACACCCTCCGACAACACACCGACGAAAGTGAGAAAATGGCAGATTGCTTCCCGATGTGACGTCACGTTGTGACATCATCGCTCCGAGAGCGAATAATAGAAAGGTATTTAATTCGCCAAAATTCATCCATTTAGAGTTCGGAAATCGGTTAAAAAAATATATGGTCTTTTTTCTGCAACATCAAGGTATATATTGACGCTTACATAGGTCTGGTGATAATGTTCCCCTTTAAGGCTGCAACCCATCCATCCATCCATTTTCTACCGCTTGTCCCTTTCGGGTTGCGGGGGGTCGCTGGAGCCTATCTCAACTGCATTCGGGCGGTACCCATTATATATATATATATATATATATATACATAGATTCATATGGAGAAATGTGCTTCAATAAACTAACTTTTCTATTTAAGAACACTGTTCAAGTGCCAATTAGGTTTATAAATTGAGGTTACACTGTATTATCTGCCAATAATCAAGACCTCAAGAAGCCATATTGTATTGATCTTTATATACCTCACCAATATCCATACATGAAGTTTACTTATGATTGATTGAACCGTTTCGGTACGGGGGTTTCGGTTCGGTTTGGAGGTGTAACGAACGAGTTTCCACACGGACATATTAAGTAGCGTACCGCACGTTGTGTAAACAATGCACACCGAGGCATAGCACACGGCATGCTAGCTACGACCTGGCTACGACAACAAAACGAAAGCGGTTTTCCCGACATTGTTCAGCAGCAGTAGGATAAGCTTCTGACAACACGTCAAACATGCTAACCCATTTGAAGCGTCACCACCCCCAAGTGAACATCGCTTCAACGAAGACAAAGACGAGCGTCGTGCAAACACCGCATTTAAGCAGCCTCTCCTCGGCGAGTCAGACAGGGCTAAAGCAATAACAAATGCCGTTGGTGTTTTTATAGCAGCAGATTTAAGACCATATTGCATTAAAAACTAGATTTTGACCCACTTCTTTCTGCAGACAATGTGGATAAACTGATTTTTCTGGCAAAAAACATGAAGATTGAGTGAAAGTCACCAGGGTTAAAGGCTGGGGGGGGGGAAGAAAAGTTAATCTGAGGCTGAGTTGACTTGAAACTGTTTAATGTTGCACTTTTTATATGTAGAAGAAAAGTTTTGTCATTTTATTTAATCTGAGCAACAACTTGAGGCAGTTTAATGTTGATTAACGTGGACCCCGACTTAAACAAGTTGAAAAACTTATTCAGGTGTTACCATTTAGTGGTCAATTGTACGGAATATGTACTGTACTGTGCAATCTACTAATAAAAGTCTCAATCAATCAATCAAAAAAAGCACATTATATGTAGAAAGGTCTTGTTAAGAAACCATTCTGAGCCTCATCTTATTCAGTTCTTATGTTATATATGTTGACCACATTAACCCTGGCAATGGACCCTGTGTGTATATGTATGTTATTGTTATGCTTAGCATTCATGACTGCCTGCTGTTGCACTGATCAGCCTAGTGGTGGCTAACATCCATCACACACACAGCTATTTCTATTTTTGGACAGAATTATTATAGTGTTCCCAATGTTAAAAGGATAAAGCCATTGTTTACAAATTTGGTAAATAAATAACCAAAAAATGTATATTTTGTTGTTTTCTTACTGTACCGAAAATGAACCGAACCGTGACCTCTAAACCGAGGTACGTACCGAACCGAAATTTTTGTGTACCGTTACACCCTTACTTATGATACATCATATTTTTGCCCCGCCCACTCACCATGAACTTGGTTGATCTCAGAGTTTTGCGACAGGATCTCGTCCGCCAGTTTCTGCGCGGTAGGCAACACTTCGGTGTGGTGAACCGAAATTAGATACTGTACGAACTTCTGCAGCTGGTCCCTGCTCATCTGGAACAAGGTTTCCGAAATGGGCAGGTGCAGTTTGACCTGCTCGGGTTTGCGCACTCGGTAAAGCGACAGCGCCACCACGTGAGCGCAGTAGAAGATGTCCTTGTTGCCGCACGTGCACGTTACTGCCGTGATCTTGCAGCGGTCGAAGCTGACGCTGACGCTGCATACGAGTTCTGGGGTGGAAGGAGTGGCGGGGTCCGTTACTGTGCCACTTAGGTGGAAACCTAGCAGGGCAAAAAACACAAAAGATTCATAGTTAGGCTTATTATACAATGAGAAACCTCAAATATTAACATTCTCAACCAATATACAACATGCTTTAAATCCTAGAATTTGGAGACCAACAACACTTTAAGGGATAAATATAATTTAACAGAAAAAATGTTTTACATTAAATTAAAGGTTTAGCTCTTCTTGGTATTTCGCAGCATCATCAACTTATTCATGAAGCTAGAGAATAAACGTTAGGCTTCATTGCCCACTTTGTTACTGAGTTTACTCGATTAGGAATTAACCAATTTGGCTCATTTTAGTAAATTAGGTTTTAGAGAAAAAAAATATCAGGCTTGCAGGAGGAGTGTGGGAAGGGGATTGAACTTGATTTGGATCCTCTCAAACAGAACACAAAAGTTAGTTTCAGCCTTTATCAGGTAAACACCAACTCATTGAATGTTCCCTTTATAGCAAATGAAATAACCCAATCTTTAATGGATCAAAGAGGTGAAAATTGAGTTGAGTTAAGTTGAGTTCCCCAGCGTTTTACCTTTTTCCCATCTTTTACGGGGTGCCTTGTGGCGACCCATCAGCGTTCCTGTTCTGTAACCCTGTACACTGTTTGTCTAACCTTGAACGGGTTTGTGCTGAAAACAAAGGTTCGTTGTACTTGTGCAATGACAATAAAGACCTATCTATCTGATCTGAGTTTGTGTTTATTTCGAACATGCATGCTTACAACATGATACATCCCAATTTCCAGTTTGTCTATTCAACATGTTTGAAAAGGAGTAGGAAGAAGCAGATCTTATTTAATCCCACCCCATTTCCTTTACATAGCAGTTGCTAAAACTTTTGTTCACTTCCTGTTCTCAATGTATTCACAATATACTCCATAAGTAATAACAATACAAATAAATAAATAAGAATTAGTGAAGTAAGTTATATTTCATATGGTGAGATAAGTAAGATTATCTAGAAAATGAATGGATGGATGAAATAAATTCAGAATGTTTATCATGGTTCTTCTTTGTACTTTGTAAACACTTTTCAGTGAAGTGGATTATATTAGTACATTGTTTGATTTCTTTGCTTTATTCATTCCATAATTTAATTCCACATACTGATATACTGAAGGTTTTAATTAAGTGTTGTGCGTGCGTACAAATGTTTAAAATAAAAAAAATTCTCTAAGATTATATTTCTCCTTTTTTTGTTGAGAACATTACATTCTTGGGTAGCAGACTGTAGTATGCTTTGTGTATAATTGTATCTGTTTGCCCTATGTCGTGGAATTTCAGTATTTTCGATTCAATACATTTGGAGGCATCCAAATAAATGTCAAGACTAAAAAAAATCCAGTATTTTCCCCCCCGTTAGATTGTAACAACTTCACTGGTGTGAGCAATGGTACCCAAAGGGTGGAAAAAAGACAATGTTGTATTCTGATTGGGCAACAAACATTTGTCAATTCTTAAAAATGGGCCACAAAGAAAACCGGTTGCTGAATAGTTGTGATTTTTTGGGCAGAAAGTCTCTCTATTCTAGGCTCAAGCACGATGGGCCTCCTTGGGATCACTTCCTTGTTCACTGCTCGCTGTACATATTCTACCAAGTCAGACCTACACTGTTTCAATGTCCATTTCTCAGATGATGCAATTGTTGATGACTGAAGTGCTGATATCAACCAAACCTAACCCCCCTCCAATCCACATACCACCCCCCGGATTGTAAATAATGTAAATAATTCAATGTACCGCATTTTTCAGAGTATAAGTTGCTCCGGAGCATAAGTCGCACCGGCCAAAAATGCATAACAAAGAAGGAAAAAACATATATAAGTCGCACTGGAGTATAAATCGCATTTTTGGGGAAAATGTATTTGATAAAACCCAACACCAAGAATAGACATTTGAAAGGCAATTTAAAATAAATAAAGAATAGTGAACAGGCTGAATAAGTGTACGTTATATGAGGCATAAATAACCACCTGAGAACGTGCCTGGTATGTTAACGTAACATAAGAGTCATTTAAATAACTATAACATATAGAACAGTGTTTTTCAACCTTTTTTGAGCCAAGGCACATTTTCTGCGTTGAAAAAATGCAGAGGCACACCACCAGCAGAAATCACAAAAAAATGAAGCTCAGTTGACAGTAAAAAGTAGTTTTTTTGGATATGACTTTAAAGCATAACCAAGCATGCATCACTATAGCTCTTGTCTCAAAGTAGGTGTACTGTCACCACCTGTCACATCACACCCTGACTTATTTGGACTTTTTTGCTGTTTTCCTGCATGTAGTGTTTTACTTCTTGTCTTGCGCTCCTATTTTGGTGGCTTTTTCTCTTTTTTTGTTTTTTTCCTGTAGCAGTTTCATGTCTTCCTTTGAGCGATATTTCCCGCATCTACTTTGTTTTAGCAATCAAGAATATTTCAGTTGTTTTTCATCCTTCTTTGTGGGAACATTGTTGATTGTCATGTACGGATGTACTTTGTGGACGCCGTCTTTGCTCCACAGTAAGTCTTTGCTGTCGTCCAGCATTCTGTTTTTGTTTACTTTGTAGCCTGTTCAGTTTTAGTTTCGTTCTGCATAGCCTTCCCTAAGCTTCAATGCCTTTTCTTAGGGGCACTCACCTTTTGTTTATTTTTGGTTTAAACATTAGACACCTTTTTACCTGCACCCTGCCGCTGTTTCCGACATCTACTAAGCAATTATACTTGCTGCCACCTACTGATATGGAAGAGTATTACATGGTTACTAAGCACTGACACTCAACAACAACACATCATTTGCAGACTATAATTACTGGTTTGCAAAAAATATTTTAACCCAAATAAGTGAATTTAGATAATCTCCCACGGCACACCAGACTGTATCTCACGGCACACTAGTGTGCCACGGCACAGTGGTTGAAAAACACTGATATAGAACATGCTATACGTTTACCAAACAATCTGTCACTCCTAATCGCTAAATTCCATGAAATCTATTATGTCTAGTCTCTTACGTGAATGAGCTAAATAATATTATTTGATATTTTACGGTAATGTGTTAATAATTTCACACATAAGTCGCTCCTGAGTATAAGTCGCACCCCCGGCCAAACTATGAAAAAAACTGCGATTTATAGTCCGAAAAATACGGTGTATACTCTGATAATTAACTTGTGTGATGACTGTATTATGCTGATAGTATATATTTGTACCATGAATTGATTTACGTGGACCCAGACTTAAACAAGTTGAATAACTTATTCGGGTGTTACCATTTAGTGGTCAATTGTACGGAATATGTACAATCTACTAATAAAAGTTTCAATCAATCAATCAAAGCACAGGTGAAGAGGTGGATCTGTGTTTGTACGGTTGCTCACACAAGAGCACATGCATTGGAAATGTTGGACTATGTATCAATACAGTACATTCAACTCTATAAGGAAGAGGTTACAGTGTTTCAGCATGGTAGCGTTTAGGGGCAGTGTTGCATTGCTGGGAGAATACTACACCATTGAAAACTATCGTGGAAAGCTGAACAAAATTGCACTGGGCTTAAATGAGTCATCTGCAATGAATGGGAACAGCAATGAGGAGCATGTGCAGAAAGTTACAGCAGGTATTATACAGCCCCCACCCCCAAACTCCCTTACTTTGCATATAATGTTTGATCTTATCCCTGACTGGGCTATCTGGAGGTGCCACCGCTTTATATTATGCAGGGATGAATATGAATGAGCAGGGTGGAGTCCCCGGGACTGTATTGTAAAACACACAAGATGAGCATATGAATCAGACACGCACACACCCGCCGATTCACAGCATGGGATCATACATTTATTAATAATGGGAGTGGTTAAGGAGAGGCTGAGAGCAGCTTATGAATGCATTCATGTGCTCAGGAGAGATGTTTGAAATATTTGGAGCAGGCGAAGACATACATCACCTAAACATGTTTATCAAAGGGCTGAGCGGTACGCAACGCTGTTATATCAAGCATGTATTAGTGAGCGATATCAAAGCGGCTTCCCATTGATGTACGCGCAAGGGAGGAGTTGAATATTTTATTGCATGCAGATGGGAAGGGGACGCATGCGTAAGCTAAACAGAGGTCAATAATAAAAAGGGTCAGAGCAACCCCTGCAGGGTGGATGCTAAAATGAAACAAGCAAGGTCTTGTATATCAATGCAGTGCAATGGTCAACACTATCTGCACAGCTAGGAAGTGTCGGTGGTAAATATCACCAGAGAGATTTCCCAATTGCAAGCGCCAGCTGGCAGAGGGAGGACAAGTTTGTTAACAATATTCACAGAAGAAGGGGCTGTGCACGCAATAAGGCAACCGCCTGCATCTGCACTGATCAAAGAGAGCGACTGTCGCCGTGAGGCGGTCGTAGCGAGTCACCTAAGTGGTACAAAAAGGTTTACGCGATGCAGCTTGTGGTACAATGGAGGAATAAACCCGCTTTTTGTTGCGAGGCATTTGAGTAATTACCTCTGCCAGGATACAAAACGTTGTGGAGAGGCGGGGCTTTGGTCAAGGAAGAGTCCATTACATTTTGGTAAGGATCTGGGTCTTCTTAAGATTTGTTCTCCCATTTCATATGTTCAAAGTCGCTATTAAAGCAGTGGTTCTTAAACTTACCACCATAAATGACCAATATTAAAACAGTAGCGTAGTAGTCCTAAATATTCATTAAAAACAAGAACGTTTTTAACAAGTATATTTATTACAATTCAAGTTATCATTACATATATGTATTGTTGCATTTGAAACATTGCATTGTTGATAAATGACTTAGACTTAGACAAACTTTAATGATCCACAAGGGAAATTGTTCCACACAGTAGCTCAGTTACAATGATGGAAAGTGTAAGGATGGAAAGGACAATGCAGGTATAAATAGATTAAATACAGCGATATAAAATATAACATATACGTAATATTTACATAATATATGTACAGATATATAATATATACTGATATATTATATTATGTCTATATCATATATACAATATATAACAATTACCATGTACAATATTACAGTATATGTGACAGCTGCAGCATAAAACAGAGAGTAAATCCAGCAGACAATAGAAAATAGACCTTAAAAACAAAGCGTAAGTAGCTAACATAGAAGGTGTCAGGTAATAGACAGATATCATCTATTGCTGTATGGCGAGTGATTATACAGCTGGATGGAGTGCGGAATGAAGGTAATTATTACTATTCATTATCAATAGTGTTATTTCTATTGGTATTTTTATTGTTCCATTTGTAGTGCAATACTTTTCATTGTGATTTCTGTGTTATTACTATCTGCTTCGCAAACTGGCTGTTTGCTATCAATTTTCGTATCATATTTGTTAGGGATGTCCGATAATATCGGACTGCCGATATTATCGGCCGATAAATGCTTTAAAATGTAATATCGGAAATTATCGGTATCTGTTTCAAAATTATCAGTTTCGGTTTCAAAAAGTAAAACTTATGACATTTTAAAACACCGCTGTGTACACGGACGTAGGGAGAAGTACAGAGCGGCAATAAACCTTAAAGGCACTGCCTTTGCGTGCCGGCCCAGTCACATAATATCTACGGCTTTTGACACACTCACAAGTGGCATACTTGATCAACAGCCATACAGGAGGTCACACTGAGGGTGGCCGTATAAACAACTTTAACACTGTTACAAATATGCGCCACACTGTGAACTCACACCAAACAAGAATGACATTTCGGGAGAACATCCGCACCGTAACACAACAGAACAAATACCCAGAACCCCTTGCAGCACTAACTCTTCCGGGACGCTACAATATACAACCCCGCCCACCTCAACCTCCTCATGCTCTCTCAGGGAGACCACATCCCAAATTTCACGCTGCTGTTTTGAGGCATGTTAAAAAAAATTATGCACTTTGTGACTTAAATAATAAATATGGCAGTGCCATGTTGGCACTTTATTCCATAACTTGAGTTGAAGTTGTTCTCTTATTTTGGAAAACCTTGTTACATTGTATGATGCATCCAGCGCGGCATCACAACAAAATTAGGCATAATAATGTGTTAATTCCACAACTGTATATATCGGTATCGGTTGATATTGGTATCGTTAGTTAAGAGTTGGACGATATCGGAATATCGAATATCGGCAAAAAAGCCATTATCGGACATCTCTAATATTTGTACATATCATATTTGCTAATGTTGTTCTGTTTTTGTTGTTGTTGTTTTTGTTGTTATTGTCTCTGTCTTATCATCCCCGATCCATTTAATAAAGTCAAATACAAATAAGGCAACAAGAGAAGTATCCCACACTTCTCTTTTGTAAAGTAAATCTGTACAGCAGATATGGGCATCTACATCAACAATGTGATATGCCTGAGTAGCTAAACAGGACAAAAAAAACAAAACCAGTATAATTAATATTTTTGGCCAATGTAACATTACTCACAACTTGAACAGTAACACTGTTTGAATATAAAAAATAAAACACTGTACTTTCAAGTGATTAAAGGGGGTTAAAAGTAAGAAAGTCTATCATTTGCGCCTGTTACAGGTCCGTCCTCTATTGACTGCCATTCTAGTCCATTTAGGTCTACAGTAATGAAGTCTAATTCACCCTTTAAGACACTGGTAAAACAAGCATCTGTTTACATGGACAGAAGTTTGGAAACGTAGGTTTTCACCATAGAGCCTGGCAGTAAAATTTTAGGATGATTGCTAACCCTATGGATCGTCACAACGGCTGGGATGGCGGATGAAGGCTGCAGCAGAAAAGGGTCCCCAGTCGTCTTGGACTCCATGCCACTGGATCCTGTCAAGGATCGTGTGGTGACTGTCTGTGCACCATCGTGTGGTGACTGTCTGTGCACCAGTCTCCCCACGTTAAACAAAGTCACACACAGGCATCCTCCATAAAGGGATACCCCCCTACCAGGAGGATCGTCATACTCGCTTCGAGTGACCGCCGATTATGATGACTGTTTATTAGTCATTTTTATGTTCACGTACCCTAAAGTATTACAGGCAGTGAGGAATCGGCTCGACCAATCAGCTGAACAGCGTCACCAAAATAGTTATTGGCAATAGTACTTTGTACCTGCTTTTGCCAATTGAAAAGAGTAGAGCTGTGGTCAGAGTCACTATCCTCCTTTTTACAAGGAATTTTATCACTAAGTTACCACATATTGTTGCTTTAATAGGGAGTGTATTAGGAGCGTGTGTGTGTGAGACACGCTTGTGTTTGAAGAGTCCGGAGAGAGCAATGAAAAGGAGAACATCAAAAACATGTGAGAGCAAAAAAAAAAAAGGA
This sequence comes from Nerophis lumbriciformis, assembly GCF_033978685.3. Classification (NCBI taxonomy): domain Eukaryota; kingdom Metazoa; phylum Chordata; class Actinopteri; order Syngnathiformes; family Syngnathidae; genus Nerophis; species Nerophis lumbriciformis. Next base: position 12,962,580 of record NC_084580.2, read on the forward strand.
TACTCATGCAAAGTCCAAAACAGCTGTACCTTCTTTTTCACCACCGTTTCCCCCCTTGGGGTAAAATTGACACAATTCTTTTTAAAATTCATCACAGTTGGATGATATACTGTAACTGATTCAAAAGTCTATTTTGTTTTGCTTGCTCCAAACCACCATCCTCCCTCGCCCTGTTCCCACAGCTCTCTCTCTGACAGATGGGTAGGTAATGAGTTTCGCCTTTCCCTGTCCAATAGCCTGGGCACCAAAAACTGCCCCCCACGCCAAAAATGCCCTTTTAATTTAGCCAAGTGCTGAGTACAGGGATATTACTGTTTAGGTACACACACACACGCATACCTCCCATGACTCCTGGTTGGGTGGGTTAAAACCTTCCACGTCTCATGTACTTGCTATGTAAGAGTCTGGTTCCCACCCCAGTCCACCTAGAAGATTCCCCCCCCCTCTCCTTTCCACGAGTGGTGCTCAGGGATTCTTTCTGTGCCGGTTCAAGAGGCTGGGCTTGGCTTTCAAAGTAACCATGGCGGCCATTTTTAGAACAAGGCTTCTGTGAGGTTGCCCTAGAAACCCCTCCTGGCCGCAATGGTGAAATCACACTTGGCCCTCGGCGTTGTGGAAGAGTGTGTGAAAGAGCAAGGCAGAAAGAGCCCATATGTATATATATTTATATAGGTTCAAATCCCACAGAGGCTTGAAGGACCACCCACATTTTTGCTACATCAAAGCATCCCCTACACTCACACACCCCCCCAGATTAGCCCTTCGTTCTCGTCCCTCTTTGGAGTTTCAAAATGAAAGTGCTGATAAGCCAGTGTGTGCTCTTTGGACTCAAGACTACAGATAGGCATTGCTTAGTTGATTAATGGATAGTTTAGAATCCTGTCGATTGTTTGGAATTGATTGCAAATGAGACAAACTGGAGTGCGTTTCTTGAATGCAACTAGCTATCGATTCATTCGACAACTTTGCAACCGAACACAGCATCAGTTATGGGAAGTAGAGCTACAATTATAAAGATATGGCGAAACTTATCTGCATCAAAACAAGAGTTCAAAACATTCAGAGAGAGAGTCTCAAGTCAGCGGTCGACCACGTAGCTAAATGAATGCGGAAGGAGCGCCCTCGTCTACCGGCCTGTACTGTCTCATCCAGGAGTTGAGTGGGTGCATTCTGTGGTAGAAAGGCACTTACGAGACAGATCCTTCTCTGCAAAGCGTGCCAAGTCGCCTCAGTGTTTTTAATAACTTCTCCTAACATTCAAAAATAAAACAAGTTTCCTCAAAAAGCCAATAGTTTGACACCAAGACCTGATAATTGCCTTGCTATTCAGTATAAGCTAAGCAAAACTTAAGAGCACTGGACTTTTGGATATAAATACATAGAAATAGTACAGTACTTTTATATGCAGTTAAGAACATAATTATAGCATTAATTTGTGCAAAACCAGCTTTTTAAAGGGGAACATTATCACAATTTCAGAAGGGTTAAAACCATTAAAAATCAGTTCCCAGTGGCTTATTTTATTTTTCGAAGTTTTTTTCAAAATTTTACCCATCACGCAATATCCCTAAAAAAAGCTTCAAAGTGCCTGATTTTAACCATCGTTATATACACCCGTCCATTTTCCTGTGACGTCACACAGTGATGCCAATACAAACAAACATGGCGGCTAGAACAGCAAGGTATAGCGACATTAGCTCGGATTCAGACTCGGATTTCAGCGGCTTAACACGGTCTGATAAGATAATTACTAACAACTATGAACTAGGTTTACAGCATATGAAATACATTTGGCAACAACATGCACTTTGAGAGTGCAGACAGCCCATTTCAGGCGCGCTAAGAACATATATTTTTTTCACGATTTCAGCACTCAGGTTAACCATACCTAAATAAACACAAAATACTGCATTACACAAGACTATCCGAATGTACTCGAATGATTGAAAAAAATTAATGTTTTTAAGCTAAATTATTGGTAAACACAGTTTATGTATAATAATTTACGTACAACCGCGAGTAATGAATAAAGTTTTCATCAATTAATATATTCTGTAGACATACCCTCATTTGCTCTCTTTTCCTGAAAGCTGATCTGTCCAGTTTTGGAGTTGATGTCAGCAGGCCAGGGAAGCTAGGGTCGATATTCTTCTCTTGATCATCTTCGGTGGCATAAGGGACGGTGTGAGCTAAGACATTCAGGGGGTTTAGCTCGCTCGTCTGCGGGAACAAACTGCCGCCATTGCTTGCCGTGCTACCGAGGTACGTTGTCCCTGAATAGCTCACACACTCCGGCAGATTCAATGGGGGTCTGGCGGAAGATTTCTTTGACTTTATCATTGGAAATGCATCTGCTTTGAGTGTCGCAGGATATCCACACATTCTTGCCATCTCTGTCGTAGCATAGCTTTCGTCGGTAAAGTGTGCGGAACAAACGACTGACCATTTCGTCGGCTTTCTCCACAGCCTCGTATTTTGAACAAATTTCGTCCAATTTCTTGCCACTTTCGCATCTTTGGGCCACTGGTGCAACTTGAATCAGTCCCTGTTCGTGTTGTTACACCCTCCGACAACACACCGACGAAAGTGAGAAAATGGCGGATTGCTTCCCGATGTGACGTCACAACGTGACGTCATCGCTTTGAGAGCGAATAATAGAAAGTCGTTTAATTCGCCAAAATTCACCCATTTAGAGTTCGGAAATCGGTTAAAAAAAATATGGTCTTTTTTCTGCAACATCAACATCATTAACGCTTACATAGGTCTGGTGATAATGTTCCCCTTTAATACCCTCATAGATTGTGTTCAACCTTTTTAAGTATCTCTAATTAACATATCTACAATATGGATTGGAAATGTGTTACTCCTTGCATGTAAACACTTTGATCAAAGGATCACGAGAGTGGACTTTCTATGCATGGACCAGTCTACATGGAAGATCATAGCGCCGCTCCAACCCGAACAACGGTTAATTAACAGTAGACGACGAGAAGCCGAAGGGAGAGGGACAGTTTACACCAACAGGAAGACAAATCAAAGATGCAGACTCTAAAAAATATAAATACATTAACGCCTACATGTTCAATAAGTGGCAAAACAGTTTAAATAAGTCCGTTTTCTAACACCAAAACTAATTTGAATAGAAACAGAGTGACACTCATATTGTAAGTCTGTATTTCATTAATCAGTGTTAAGGACACAATAACAGTCACAGCAGTAAATAAAATGTATTTAATACCTCTCTTTATTATTTATTTTAAAGGGTACAAACACCCAAAGAGGTATGATGGTGTGCTTAATCAAACTATTTAGTGGAATAATACTGGAATGTCCATTTATAACAATTTAGACACCATTGCATCCATGTATTATAAATAACTCTGTGCATAGCAAAGTTTGTTTTTGGATAGCAAAACATCACAAAGGTGATTTTTTTTCGATTCCTCGAAGGACGACCACAAGAACCAAAGCAGATGTCATTCAAACAAACATTAAAAAAATAACTGACAGCACGAAAGAGCTGTAGAAAGCTATGTTAACTATTCATTCCAAAGACACACAGTGGCCAATCATTGATTTAGACAGCGTGCATGTAAACAGGGATTTCACATAAAGGCCAAAATATTTTGGGAATTTGATTGATTGAATTACCCAGACATTTACCGCGCTTGTACACTTCTACTTCCCAAGAACGGTTCTCCAAGGTGACAACAATGACATCCACTGATAATGGAGCCATCGATTCTACAAATATCACAGCACCACATGCCAAGTCAAGACTGATTCATTTTCAAATCATCCAAATCAGATCACGTTTTTCAGCGGAAAGGCCCCAGACTGGAATCCTTACTGAGACGGAAGAATGTAGACAGGGGTTAGCCGACTTTGTGCTCTCAAAAGCACAAAAGCGCTCAGTGTTGGACTGGACTAAATTCGATTAGGGAGCAAACATATATTTCTGCAATCAAATTAAGATTCCAAATCAAAGTAGGAAACTGGTAGAGGACATTAAGTCTACTAGCTAAATTGAGAATAACTGTCAACTAAATCTAATATGGCACCACGCCGCTTTGGACTTGATGTGTGCGAAAAATCAGACTACACGGCCAATTTCGATGTGATAGGGAGTCAACAAAGAGAGTAAAAAGATGTTAAATTTTCCCTCGCACCTTATTAAATTACCTCATCAGACAGAGCGAGCCGACACGAGACCTCCTGACTCTTAACTGACTTTTTATGATCCAAAGCCTGTGAGCGCCTGCGGCCAGTTAGAAACAAGGGATTTGACTCTGTGTTGACCAAAGATGGCCTGCTGAAAAGCCTCCAGGATAAAGCGACTACTGGACTGGAATCCAATCTGTGTGGTTGGATTGGAAGCCCTGAAAGGAGACCTGAACCCCGACCAAAGAAAAGCAAGGCTTTGCGGCAGTTCGAAGAGAGGTCGAAGAACATTGCGCGACCTCCCCTCACCTTTTAAATGCTGCCTGAGTCCCACCCACAGCTAAAGAGATACCAACTCATTGCGGCTTCCTTGAACTGACCCAATAAATTGGCCTACAAAGACCAACACAAGGCCTTTTCGGATCTTAGGTCTAAGCATGTGTGGTCCTATAAGGGAGCACAAATAGAGATCAATGCTATCCTGCTGGAGACCTTGGTGTGTGTGTGTCTCTTAGGTGTTACATGGGCTGGAATAACACAGCTGAGCTCCAAGGGCGGCCATATTTATGCCCTGAACCCTCCGGGGAGGGCGGGGATCCTCCCCCCAGATGTGTTTTCATCATTTGGGACATCCATGTATGTCCCCTCTCTCACGATCCCAACTTGTTCACGAAGCATGAATTTGTATTCAGGAAAAAGTCTGCGAGTTTTCCGATTCTGACAAGCAAAATGTACACACTAATCAGCGGGATGGAAGGGAAAGGAAGAGAGGGGGAGGCATCGTAGCTGTCACGATCTGGCAGTTCGGAAGTGACAAGCCGCTGCTGACTGCCACTTAGTTGCCAAGCGCTACATCCAGAGTGACTTGCAATTTTCCAACTATCACTTTCAAAATGGATTCTAATTCTGCCGGACGGGAGCCTGTCAAGCGGAGCTGATGCTGCTGCATGCTGATGACTGATCCCAAAAGGTTGCCGCTCTAAAGGAATGACTGGCAAATGGGGAAAAGACAGTCAGGGTTGATTCGGTAAACAACAAAGGGTTAAATAGAGTGGCGTTTACATGAATTAAACAGAAATGTATACTAATTGACAACTGTTACATCATTTAATCAAATAACTTTAAAGGAGAACTGCACTTTTTTGGAATTTTGCCAATCGTTCACAATTCTTATGAAAGACATGACGACGAATGGATTTTTCTGTAATGCATCCAAAATATTAAATAAACGTAAAAAAGTCAGGTTACAGCGGAACCAATGGGAAGTCCGTTATTTCGCCCATAAAATCCAATAAATAACCATTCAAAAACCGCCAGAGATACTACATTTACATTTCGTGACTTCAATATTAACCAAATATTAGTGAAACTGTTATTATGAACTATTTATAGCGGCGCCGTGATCACTACCGTGTGTGCCTATGTTTACATTATCGAGTGGTCTGCTACTTTTTCCCTTCCCTGCTCCCCGTAACTTTATTCTAGATCACAAATCATGCATCTCACCTGGACAGAAGAAGTCTGAGTAGGTATTCCGACAAGTTGGTTATTTTTGACAGCCATTTAAGACCCGGAAATGGCAAGGACGACACAAAAATACGCTAGGTTCCCTCCACCCGTTTTTTCGTGAGGATTATGAGACATTCATCATCCTAGCAGTCTGCATCCTAATGACAGCAGATGTTGTACAGTAAGTGATGTTTTATTATGTTTGTTGGCTCTCAAAGTCTGCAGTGAGTAATAATCAGTGATGAAGAAAAAAAAAGCAAACGTTGTGATGCGTTTTTTAAATGAATGCGCCACGTATGCTTAATGATCACAATACGTAAATACTAAATGTGTGAGAGCCACCAACGATTACTTTGGGCAAAATCATGATCCAGAACCTTATAATGTTGATCCTGAATATAAGGAGGATTAGATACAAGTTTTAGAAGCTCTGCTAAACAAATCCAGCTTTAGTGAAACACGACAGCATCATGTAGCAGTATTGCTAAGTGCTAATAAATAAACTAAACAAGAAATACAAACTACAAACATAATAAAATGATAGCTTACTGTACAATGTCTTCTCTTACTTCGATGACTATTGATAGTATGTCCATATATTCCCGTTTAGATGAAGAAATAATCATGATACACACGATGGGTTAACAAGGAAGTGTCCCTGCAGACACTGTCGTCGTTTGTGTGTGTTTGTCTCCATCTCCGGGTATGAATTGAATGTCACAGATGAACAGCTTCTAGATTCAAGGCTAAATCCTCCTATTATCCAGATGACTGGCATGATTCTTAATCTAAAACAACTTTGACGAGCTGAGATGCGATGATGCGGGAGCAGCAGGACATCGCTGCCAGCTCACAGTAAAGGCAGCAGAGGGCAACTAAGCGGTCTGTATCATTGCACCACTAAGAAATAGTTTGTTTGCGTTAGCGCTTATAATAACATCGCTAATATTTAGGTCACTATATGTATAAAGAGTATTGTTGGCGGGTTTTGAATGGTTATTAAGAGGGTTTTGTGGGCAAAATAGAGAGCCCCTATTGACTATATTGTTAGCAGACTTTTTATGTATTTATTTATGACTTAGAATGCATAATAAAAAGAAAAGCACATGTGTTTATGTCTTGTATAGAGATTGTGAATGATAGACAGCACATCTCTGTCTAATTTTCTTAGTATTTTCAGAATGACTGATCTGATACTATGGTTCCTATTGTGACGTCAATCTCCGGAAATAGCCGAACGTATTCGGAGCGGAATATTCAAAATAGCTCACTGAATTTGTGGCATTTTGTGAGGTTTAAACGGTGTTTTTACATACAATGTGGATTGTAAATACGATTGGATATGGTTTTAATGGATACAATGAAACACAAGCATTTAAGATCAATATGTTTTTCCACTCTACTGGTACTTTAAGGGCTTTGTAGGCGGAATTGCGCAGCTCTCATAAACTTCTGATCGCATTTATTTAATATTTGGAATGCAAAAAATATATACCGTATTTTTCGGAGTATAAGTCGCACCGGCCGAAAAATGCATAATAAAGAAGGAAAAAAACATACATAAGTCGCACTGGAGTATAAGTCGCATTTTTGGGGGAAATGTATTTGATAAAACCCAACACCAAGAATAGACATTTGAAAGGCAATTCAAAATAAATAAAGAATAGTGAACAACAGGCTGAATAAGTGTACGTTATATGACGCATAAATAACCTACTGAGATTGTGCCTAGTATGTTAACGTAACATATTATGGTAAGAGTCATTCAAATAACATTTAGAACATGCTATACGTTTACCAAACAATCTGTCACTCCTAATCGCTAAATCCCATGAAATCTTATACGTCTAGTCTCTTACGTGAATGAGCTAAATAATATTATTTGATATTTTACGGTAATGTGTTAATAATTTCACACATAAGTCGCTCCTGAGTATAAGTCGCACCCCCGGCCAAACTATGAAAAAACTGCGACTTATAGTCCGAAAAATACGGTAAATATTCATGATTGTGAACGTTAGGTGAAATTCTCAAAAAAGTGCAGTTCCCTTATAATAAAATTAACAGTACGTGTTATGTATTTTTGTTTAGGGCTGAAGTTGATTACACTACAAAAATGATGGTCAAAAAATACAAAAACAATAATTTACTGAAAGGACAAAATGTATTAAATATCATGAATATAATACAGTAGAAGTGCAATAGAATACTGTATATATTTTCACATTTAAACACACGTAAAACTACTGTATAAGTTCCTAAATATTTACCAGAGTTCAGTACAGTAAACGCAAAGCTGCAGTCGGACACTATTTAGCTTAGCCTAGCAGAATTTTTTTTTTTTAATGAAACATGGTATTTTTGTGATTTTAGTGGTTGAAGAGTCAACACAAAACTTAGATTTTGAGACTACTTGTAAGCTACAACAATTTGTCCATAAATTATCTACAATTTTACGTTTGTACAACTCTGAACCTGGCATAAATGCGCTTGTGTTTTTTAAATTCTGATGTTAATTAGCATCCATGTTATTGCTCGTCTGTCTAAATATGTCCAATTAGACCCAACACACACAGGACACATTTTAGGATATTTTAGAACAGGAAGTAAATAATCTACAATTGGGTAGCTAGAGCAGTGTTAACCTTGGACTGGCAATACCATCATATGTAGATTTACAACCAGGTGTCATTTCAGAATGGCACCTACGTGCGTGTGCTATTCCACAAGTATCCCTGTCACTGAAGGAGCCGGCCACCTGCTAATTCCAGTCTCCTGGCTGTATATTAACTTTACATTATAGCAATCCATGTGTAAGGTTCATTAGTGTGAATGAAATTACAGCTAGCTGGGAATGGATGTGTGTAATTAGCAGAGCTGTGTCCCAGTAGGGCTACAGCCGCTATATACTGTAGATGGGAGGTAATGGGATCCATTGAAAAGCCATTGTCTCCTACTCCTGGCCTTGAGTATCTTTCTAACGACAAAGCCATATAGTGGAGACATTATAGCGCTGGCCAGGCGATAAACTGAGAAGATGATGCTGCCAAAAGTCAGTCAAGCTTGAAGACTAAACAAAAGAGTGGAACAATAAATGTGGCGCATTGCTTTGGAATGTGCGTTGGTGTTTGCTTGTGTATACATTCAAGCATGAGCGTCCCAAAATGACAGTTGCTGTGCCGGTCACCATTGATTACACATGTGTGGATCTTGCTTCAGTTGAACATTGACTCACAAATCCTATTAAGTTCAAAAGTTCATCTTGAAAGCCGGAAGGAAGCCTGTTGTAAAAAGGAACTACAGAGATGACAATAAGGGGGACTATGACCTATATTCCAGCATATTTTAGGTTTACTCTTTTTTTTTCCCAGGAAGTAGGCACACAGATTATAATCAGCACGGGGTCAAAACATAAATCATTACCAGATGTGACTGTAGGTAACCGCCTAATAGTGTTTGGTTTTTTTTTAAACCGCCACAGTAGCTGCATTTGAAGTATCATGAGTGGTCCTTAGCTGCCTCTGCATGCGCTTTAAATGACCAAAAAACAAGTTGACATGAATTGATTAACGTGGACCCCGACTTAAACAAGTTGAAAAACTTATTGGGGTGTTACCATTTAGTGGTCAAATGTACGGAATGTGTACTCTACTGTGCAATCTACTAATTAAAGTTTCAATCAATCAATCAATCAATCAAACTTTATATGCTTAGTTGCGTATCGTTGTATCTAGAGATGTCCGATAATGGCTTTTTTGCCGATATTCCGATATTGTCCAACTCTTAATTACCGATTCCGATATCAACCGATACCGATATATACAGTCGTGGAATTAACACATTATTATGCCTAATTTTGTTGTGATGCCCCGCTGGATGCATTAAACAATGTAACAAGGTTTTCCAAAAGAAATCAACTCAAGTTATGGGAAAAAAATGCCAACATGGCACTGCCATATTTATTATTGAAGTCACAAAGTGTGTTATTTTTTTTAACATGCCTCAAAACAGCAGCTTGGAATTTGGGACATGCTCTCCTTGAGAGAGCATGAGGAGGTTGAGGTGGGCGGGGTTGAGGTGGGGGAGAGGGGGATGGGGGTAGCGGGGGGTGTATATTGTAGCGTCCCGGAAGAGATAGTGCTGCAAGGGGTTCTGGGTATTTGTTCTGTTGTGTTTATGTTGTGTTACGGTGCGGATGTTCTCCCGAAATGTGTTTGTCATTCTTGTTTGGTGTGGGTTCACAGTGTGGCCATATTTGTAACAGTGTTAAAGTTGTTTATACGGCCACCCTCAGTGTGACCTGTATGGTTGTTGACCAAGTATGCTTGCATTCACTTGTGTGTGTGAAAAGCCGTATATATTATGTGATTGGGCCGGCACGCTAAGGCAGTGCCTTTAAGGTTTATTGGCGCTCTGTACTTCTCCCTACGTCCGTGTACCACTCCGTACAGCTGCGTTTTAAAAAGTCATAAATTGTACTTTTTGAAACAGATACCGATAATTTCCGATATAACATTTTAAAGCATTTATCGGCCGATAATATCGGACTGTCGATATTATCGGACATCTCTAGTTGTATCCATTAAACCATATCCAATCGTATTTAAAATCCGCAAAGTATGTGAAGATACTGTCTAAAAATCAAAAAATGCCACAAATTGAGTCAACTATTTTGAATATTCGGCTCGGAACGTTTTCGGTAATTTCCGTAGATTGACATAACTGTAGTAATACACAAAACTTAGATAATCCTTATGAAAGACATGAACACATGTTTTTCTTTATTATGCTTTCCAAGTTGTAAATAAATACATACATACATAAAAAGTCCGCTAACAATGCAGTCAATGGGGGCTCTCAATTTCGCCCACAAAACCCTCTAAATAACCGTCCAAAACCCGCCGAAAATACCCTACATACACATCGTGACATGAATATTAAACAAATAATTAGTGGTGTTGTTATTAAAAGCGTTAACACAGACAAACTATTTTTTAGCAACACATTGATAGCACACAGCTAAGTAGCCCTCTACTGCTTTACTGTGAGTCGGCAGCGATGTCCTGCTGCCCGTCAATGTTATTCTAGATTATACAATTATGCCCCTCATCTGGATATTAGGAGGATTTAGCCATGAAGCTCGAAGTTGTTCATCTGTGAGATTCACTTCATACCCGGAGATGGAGGCAAACACACACAACCGAAGACTGTGTCTGCAGGGAGACTTTTCCTTGTTAAGCCTTCGTGTGCATCATGATTGATTCTTCATCTAAACGGGCGAATATATGGACATCCTATCAGTCATCATCAAAGTAACAGAAGACATTGTGCAGTAAGCTATCGTTTTATTATGTTATTCTTGATTAGCACTTAACAATACTGCTACATGATCCTTAGTGTTTCACTAAAGCTGAATTTGTTTAGCAGAGCTTCTAGAACAGTGGTTCTTAACCTGGGTTCGATCGAACCCTAGGGGTTCGGTGAGTCGGCCTCAGGGGTTCGGCGGAGGTCAAAACACACCCGACTCATCGTGTAAATACAAACTTCTCCCTATCGGCGTATTACGGTTCCGGCAAGAGCTGACTGGTTTGCAGGTGTGTAATTTGTTGTGAGTTCATGCGCTGTGCTGGTTTTGCTGTTTGAACAAGGTGATGTTCATGCACGGTTCATTTTATGCACCAGTAAAAAAACATGGTAACTCTTTAGTATGGGGAACATATTCACCATTAATTAGTTGCTTATTAACATGCAAATTAGTAACATATTGGCTCTTAACTCGTCTTTATTAAGTACTTATTAATGCCTTATTATAACCCTAACCCTCTAACCCTGGCCCTATCCCTAACCAAATAACTCTAAATTAAGTCTTTATTACTTAGAATATGTTCCCCTACTGTCCAAATAACTCTGAATTAAGTCTTTGTTACTTAGAATATGTTCCCCATGCCAAAGTGCTACCAAAAACATATAACTTTGTCTTGAATTTGAAAAAAAAAACATTTTATTTTTCACTAAAGAAGGGTTCGGTGAATGCGCATATGAAACTGGTGGGGTTCGGTACCTCCAACAAGGTTAAGAACCATTGTTCTAGAATCCTTATATTCAGGATCAACAATATAAGTTTCTGGATCATAATTTTTCCCAAAGTAATTGTTGTTGGTTCTCACAAAGACTGCATGGTTTGCATTGTTGTTGGTGATGAAGGGATCTGTGGTTCCTACCTCTAAATCACGCTCATTATCTCTCAAAATGGCTCGGAAATCTCCATGACATTGATACTATTTTGACCATATTTATTTACTCGAAAACTTTGGAAGTATTTCGGTGTCATAAATTACATATATGTATGGTAATAGCTCCAATATAGAGGCAACTTGTTTTTCCACTCTACAGTTACTTTAAAATGTCAGTTGCGTAGTGTGAAACTCATGCGTGTTACCCTTGCGTTCATCTGTTTACAATGGACTCATCAGTGCTATAAATTCTGGATAAGCAGTTTGCACCTCAGAGCCTACAATATTGGTTCTGTTTCTGTTGTGCTGTGCTATATACAGTACTAGCTAATAGATGACGGTGTGGTCTGTGACCTTTTTTCAATAAGTTATATTCGTTAAATCCATAATAAAATTTGTCGCTGACAAACAATAATAGTTGGTGATGTCATCGCTCGTGTTTTATCGAATGGAAACGAAGCTCAATCGGTGACTGGCAGCAACTGGAAGAGAAAAATGGCTATGGCCACTGTAACAACAAAGCTCGGCAAAAACGTTAAAAGTATGGGAACATTTTACCTTGAACACGTCAAAGACACAAGTAACTGGCTCAATTTGGAAAGCGTACCTTGCTTTTCATGGCAGTCATGTCGGACAACTGACAGATGCGATATCCAACTATACTTTGTAAGATAGTTACTGTTACTGTTAGATAGCTAGCCGACAGCCGAGAGATGAAGTAGTCAGAAAAAAATGTCCGCCAGCCAAACTTTGTCTAAATACCTGTTCACATATTTCTAAACACATCACAAAATTAGCTTTTCTTTTTGAGGGAGCTAGCTAGATTCTTGCTTTTAAATGGGCAAAGGTTTATTAGCTAGTTTTGTTTTGAGACAGCCTAATGAGAAGTACAGTTCCGGCACAAATACATATTTCTGAATAAAGTAGTCATTTTTATTGTTAGTTAGGGTCTGACTAAAAAATATCTCAAGCTGTATTTAAAATGCCAATGGCTAAATTAAAGCCATTGAATGTGTGTACACTTCATAAGCCGATTAGTCGACTAATCGTGAAGATAGTCGATTAGTTATCGACTATCAAAATAGTTCATAGGCTTGCAGCCCTATTGTTTTTTGTTTTAGTTACAAATAAACCCTGTTATGCAAAACACAGATGTCCACTGCAGTGAGCACTGGCTCTCAGGAGGTTTTCAAATTAAGGAAAGAACAATGTCTCTCCAATTATTGCCTACTTCCAATTAATGCCCCGTCCTCTTTGCGATTCAGGCAAATTGACACCCCTGCTAATGCCATTTCATCATCATGGCGTTCCAGGCCTATTTGCAGCTCGAAAAACTCACAATCTCACCGAGTATAGATTTCTAATTTCTTGTGAAAATATCTAAGTCACAATCCCCTGAATAGTCAATAACTTGTTTTCATGCAATGGATCTTCTAGGGAAAAAATGCTACTTTTGAGCATCATAAGTTTGTTTTAAGACACAAAACTTCACAAAACTAGTAAGTATAGCTAATAATAAGCTGCTAATTTCTTTTTTCAAGAAATCCTATAGAGTCAATTTTGACCTGTTCTATTCGCAGATTTTCTTTTGCTGATTACAAGTTATTTTTGCTTGTTATCAGCAAATAAATCTGTCAAAACTGTCTTGGTAAAATTTCTTGAAATAAGGAATCAGTAATTAAAACTTACTATCAGCTATACTCACTAGTATTGTGAAGTGCTGTGTCTAATAACCAACTTTTGATGCTCAAAAATAGTATTTTCTTACTCAGAATATCTATTGTCTAAAAAGTAAGTTCTTATGTCTTACTATTTAGGGGATTGTGACTTGAATAAAGTTTTAGATATTTTGACTAGAAATTAGAATTACATACTTGGTGAGATTGTGAGTTTTTCCAGTGAGGCATCGATGATCAGGGCTCTACAGTCTTCTCTGTCATCTGCCATATGTAGGAGTTCTATATTATTGATATTTCCGATAACATTTCCTAGGCTGTTGATATGTTGTTCGTTGTCAACCTTCTTTCCTACTAGTTTTCCTGTTAACATCAGTTTTTCTAAGCTGTCCGAGGAATTTCAGCTGCCTTTTTCGAATCGTTGCAATCGGAGATCTTCTTGTTTTTGCCTGTGCTAATAAGTAATTACCGTATTTTTCGGGCTATACGGCGCACTTAAAATCCTTTCGTTGTCTCAAAACTCAACAGTGCGCTTTATAACCCGGTGCGCCTAATGTACGGAGTAATTTTGGTTGTGCTTACCGACCTCAAATCTATTTTATTTAATACATGGTGAAATGATAAGTGTGACCAGTAGATGGCAGTCACACACACGAGATATTTGTAGAGTGCAATATAATGGCAGTAACACATAAGAGGTACGTGTAGACTACAATATGACTCAAACAAGACCAACATTTTAAATGTTCCATTGAAAATATAGAACATTAGACACAGCGCTCAAAATTGTATCAAAATGTTTTAGTACGACTATGGTAAGCTATGAAGCTGCACCGCTTGATGGTTTGTACTGTGCTTCAACATACAAGTAATATAATGGTGTGTGTATAGGGTAAGACATATTATCTGCAGTTTAGTTTCGCAATATTATGCAATAGCAACTTTTTCTTCTGCTGATCTGTATTTGGGATCTGCATAAGTCCGGAAAATTTGGGCGGGTCCGCCTTTGTTGTCCATGCCGACACCGTAATTGATAGAGAAAAAGTTATCTATCTTCTTGTTATGGGACATTCATCCTCTGCTGTTGCCATTTGTAATATAAATTAGTGTAAAGTTATTACTTATGTCTGTCAGTAAACTCGCCATGAAAAACATACCGGTGTAGTGAGTTTACATTATTCACCCAAGGAACTTTAGTTATTAGAGAGTTCCGGTCGGACGGTTTCTCACGGGACACATTTCCGGCGTTGTTATTGCACTAGTGAGCCAGGGATGAGGAGATGCTGCTCCGTTATTGATTTAAGTAAAGTCTGAATGTCATTAAAACAGTTAGCTCCATCTTTAGACACTTCTTCCACTCCCGTCCTTGCACGCTACACCGCTACAACAAAGATGACGGGGAGTAGACGCTGTCGAAGGTGAGCCACGTAAATAAGACCACCCACAAAACGGCGCATCCTGAAGCGACTGTCAGAAAGCGGCTTGAAGATGATCTGTAGTACATAATCGATGCAACATTTTGACCAAAGAACTACCATTACATGTTATGTAGACCACAAGGAAGTGTTTTCAATTTTAAATGTTTTTTTTTTTTAAATACGACCCCTTTAAGGTGCACCTTTTGTACGAAAATAGACCTGACTAGACCCGCTCATTGGCAGTGCCCCTTATAATGGTCCTATGGTCCGGAAAATACGGTACGTTTCTTTTCAGTCCACGATATATGCATTTTTTTCCTGAAAAAACAAATATGTTGTGATGTTGTATTTTATTTTTAATAATATTGTGTGTATATTGTGTGCTTTTACTCTTTTTCTCTCTCTTTCTTTTCTTTTTCTTTTAAATTGTAATTTTAATACCTTTTTTACATCATAGCCAGGGGACTACAAATGAAAAACTAGCCTTAAGGCTAATTCTGTATTTTGTAACCATGTGTAGTCATGTGTTTTATGAAATTGCTTTGTCCCCTTTGAATTAAACTAATCTAATCTAATCTAATTTCAGTTGCCTCTAATTTTCTCCAGTTTACAATTTTCAGTAGTAATAAAAGTTAACTGCGTTTAGTCATTATGTGAAGAGACTCACCTCACAATCACACATTTTTAACAGCGGTCAACTACTTTTTACATTTGAAATGTTACTCAAAATGCCTTTACTTTTATTTTCCTTCGTTTTATTTCCCATGGGGGAAATTGTGTAAAGATGAACAAAGTGGACGGCGACCATGCAGCATTTCAGAATGCACACTATTTTATATTTATAACATATTTAAACTGACGCAAGAAATACTCACACACGATATTCCTTGATGCACGCACACACACAGGCTCTTAGCAGTCACCCTCATTCTGCTCCAAAACAGCCCCACCTCTCTTTTCTCTCGCTCTTCAATAATTGGCTCGTCTCTGGTTGCCCCCTCCCATCTCTTTTTCTCACACACACACACACACACACACACACACACACACACACACACACACACACACACACACACACACAGTGAATGTTCCCTAGCCCGAAGCTGACCCGTTGTGTGTACTGACGTCACTTACTAGACAAGGGGAGGCATCATTCCAGACACACACACATGCATGCATGCACACACCCACACACACATACACCACACAGGCCCCAGCCGAGGCAGAAGAGAGGAGGGGGAGTTGCATTCCAGAACAGGCACACAGACACACATCACCACGCCTGACGAGTGGAAGCATGGGGAGCGCTCAGCTGTAGCAGGTAGGCGGGGCTAAGTGGTGGCGGTGGTGGGGGCTGGCGGCGTGATGGGCGGATAGGCCAGGGGAGTGGTGGGGGAATAGCAAGGGGGTGAGGTGGCAGCCAGCCAGCGTTCCTCTGAGCTCAGCACTTCCCCTTTGAGCAGCAGCCAGCCGCTGCTTTTTGCGTAACGTGCAGCAGGCCCTGCCTGCTGACCGGCTCTTTATTTAACCTCTTCCTTCCTGGACTGGCCGAGGTCACGGCGGCCATTCCCCTGTCTGCACTTATGAACGTGAATTTGTGTGTGTGGTGTGCGATGCATCCTGCCACCCCCTCACTGCACCCCAGTCGCTTTGCCTGACAGCCCCCCAATATCCCATTATAGCATAGCGCTCATACTTTCACATTATTACCATGACACAGATGAAAGCACACACATGCAATGCACGCCACAAAGTCAGTTAACCCTTTACATGCGCACAAATGTGTGCATGGAAACAGATTATGCCCTTTAGACTGTGAAAACTCAGAATCTTTTTTCTCTTACCAGTGCCTTTTTATGTTAGATCAATTTGCTTATCCTACAGTAAGTACTTATTTAACCCATGTGTGGTGTTCGGGTCTGTGGGACCCGTTTTCATTTTTTATTAAAAGAAAAATGATACAATTAATTAATTTTTCAAACTGAGACTCACTGACTTTGGCTCATTTTCTGTGAAGAACATATATCAGAATACATATTTAATGACCACACACCATACACCCCCCCTACACATTTCTATTACATATAAGAAGTCCGGGGCTAATAGAAGTGTGGAAATTGATGTCCTGTGTACAACACACACACACACCCACCCACACACAGGAGGCCTAGACAGGAGGAGGTCAGAGTGTAGGTACACGGAACATCAGAGGGTCAAATGTGCGAGAAAATGAGAGCAGACAGTGTTGACAAACAATGTTGCAACCTTGTGTGGGAACCGCAGGTGCAGAAACACAAAAGAAGAATCCCTGTGGGATGCAGAAACTGGCAGAGAAATTTAAAATTTTCCGTGCAACGTTCATATTGTTGTTACTCAGCCAGCGTTTGTGGGTCTGATGGACCCGTTGCATTTTGTTGCTTTTAATGCCTCACAATCAAACACTTTTATGTTAAAATACTGAACAGATGTTTATTGGGATATGGTAAACATCTGTTTAGTATTTTAACATAAAAGTGTTTGATTGTGAGGCATTAAAAGCCACAAAATGCAACGGGTCCACCAGACCCACAAACACTGGCTGAGTAACAACAATATGAACATTACACAAGGGTTAAGTCTCTAATTTCAGTTTTTGCATCCTTAATCCTCTATCTGCTTATGTATTACAGGTTAAAACCTAATAGGGAATGTGATGTATACTTCAAAATGTCGCTATCGATGCACAGGGCATGATATTGATTCCGCCTGGTAGTATGTAAAGGGGTGCCTTGGGGAATGCCTCAGTTATGTAAAATCACAAGTTTGGACCCCAGGGTTTTATGTTTGCTAGCAAGAATAAAATGTCAAGTGTTTACAGTGGTCCAAGTTCCTCTATACAACAGGAACACTCTTGTGTTTTTAGAAATTTTTTGCAAAAATGTTTGTCTCCGGGCAGCACGGTGAAATAGCGGTTATTGCATGTGCCTCACAATACAAAGGTCCTGTGTTCGATCCCCGGGCTCGGGGTCTTTCTGTGTGGAGTTTGCATGTTCTACCCTTGACTGCGTGGGTACTTCGGCTTCCTCCCACTTCCAAAGACATGCACCTGGCATGCACTGCCTACTCAGTGGCCTAGTGGTTAGAGTGTCCGCCCTGAGATCGGTAGGTTGTGAGTTCAAACCCCGGCCGAGTCATACCAAAGACTATAAAAATGGGACCCATTGGCACTCAGCATCAAGGGTTGGAATTGGGGGTTAAATCACCAAAATGATTCCCGGGCGCGGCCACCGCTGCTGCCCACTGCTCCCCTCACCTCCCAGGGGGTGATCAAGGGTGATGGGTCAAATGCAGAGAATAATCTCGCCACACCTAGTGTGTGTGTGACAATCATTGGTACTTTAACTTTAACTTTATAGGTTGATTGGCAACACTAAATTGGCCCTAGTGTGTGAATGTGAGTGTGAATGTTGTCTGTCTATCTGCGTTGGCCCTGCGATGAGGTGGTGACTTGTCCAGGGTGTGTCCTGCCTTCCACCCAAATGCAGCTGATATAGACTACAGCACCCCCTCTGACCCTGAAAGGGACAAGTGATAGAAAATGGATGGATGGATGGTAGTATTGTGTGTGGAGCAGCAGTATCACACTTTGGATAAGTATGATGCCGCTTGTTGTTGGAAGCTAGCGCTAACATAGTATTAACAAAGTACTGAGCAAATGTTGCGAATACTTATGTATGAATCTTTTTAATAAATATGCAACTAGGGATGACGTTCAAAACCGTATCTCCCGATTGTATGATAAGATTTGAATCCCTTTTTGAGAACCGGTCCCCGTTATCGAAGCCACTATACCATATTTGGGTGCTATTTCTGTATTTAACACATAAATTAGGCGCAGCGTATTTTTGGGGCGCAGGCATGGTTAAACATACGCTATCTTAAAACATACGCTAGCAGGCATGGACGCTGTTTTAAAAATCCAATCCAATCCAATCCACTTTATTTATATAGCACATTTAAACAACAAAATGTTTCCAAAGTGCTGCACAACAATATTAAACACAATTAAAAACAATATAAAATAAATGTGATTAAAAACAATTTCAAAGGGTAAAACCAATTAAAACAGTAAATAGAAAGCAAAAGCAAAATTTTAAAAACACAGAGGACAACAGAGGACCACACAACTCACGTAGTGTTAAAAGCCAGAGAATAAAAGTGGGTCTTAAGACGAGACTTAAAACACTCCACTGTGGGAGCAGTTCGAATATGGAGGGGCAGAGTGTTCCAGAGCTTAGGGCCGACCACAGAGAAGGCCCTGTCTCCCCTGGTTTTAAGTCTCGTCTTGGACACCACGAGCTGGAGCTGGCTCTCGGACCTCAGAGCGCGCGCAGGATTGTAAGTTTGGATGAGGTCCGAGATATACTGAGGTGCCAGTCCATGTAAAGCTTTAAAAACAAACAGCAAGGTTTTAAAATCAATTCTAAAATGAACAGGGAGCCAGTGCAAACTCTCAAGGATTGGGGTTATATGCTGGCGTCTCCTGGCCCCTGTTAAAAGTCGTGCTGCCGCATTCTGGACTAACTGCAACCGGGAGAGAAAAGACAGCAGGAGCAAATTAATTCATCACATTTTCTGATAAGGCTGTAACATAACAAAATGTGGGAAAAGTCAAGGTCTGTGAATACTTTCCGGATGCACTGTACGTTTGTTTACAAATGTCCCCGCTTGTTGTCAAGTGCTCCAAAAAGAACCAAGAGCGTATTTCCGTTCATTCATGGTATGATAGCTGAGATCAATCAATCAATCAATCAATCAAAATTTATTTATATAGCCCTTAATCACAAGTGTCTCAAAGGGCTGCACAAGCCACAACGACATCCTCGGCTCAGATCCCACATCAGGGCAAGAAAAAACTCAACCGAGAAATGAGAATGAGAAAACCTTGGAGCGGGCGACTGGTGCAATGGACGTCGAGTGGATCTAGTTAATAGTGTGAGAGTCCAGTCCATAATGGGGCTAGCAGGGGATCATCTGGATCGTATGGAGATCCTAAATCTTCATACGAAATCAAGTACATTTATCAGATTTCAGTTAGCACAGAAGCTAACAGGTAATGGAGTTCAGCTAAACAAAGCAAGCAATTTTTCTACACAGTTTGGTGCATCATCGACTGGAAACAGACTTTTTGGAAAATGGTGCCCTTTATAAAGATATGGCAAAACTAGAGATAAATGCGCTAAAATGTAATATCGGAAATTATCGGTATCGTTTTTTTATTATTATCGGTATCGGGTTTGTTGTTTTTATTAAATCAACATAAAAAACACAAGATACACTTACAATTAGTGCACCAACCCAAAAAACCTCCCTCCCCCATTTACACTCATTCACACAAAAGGGTTGTTTCTTTCTGTTATTAATATTCTGGTTCATACATTATATATCAATATATATCAATACAGTCTGCAAGGGATACAGTCCGTAAGCACACATGATTGTGCGTGCTGCTGGTCCACTTATAGTACTAGCCTTTAACAGTTAATTTTACTAATTTTCATTGATTAATAGTTTCTATGTAACTGTTTTTATATTGTTTTACTTTCTTTTTTATTCAAGAAAATGTTTTTAATTTATTTATCTTATTTTATTAATTTTTTGAAAAAGGACCTTATCTTCACCATACCCGGTTGTCCAAATTAGGCATAATAATGTGTTAATGCCACGACTGCATATATCAGTTGATATCGGTATCGGTAATTAAAGAGTTTGACAATATCGGAATATCGGCAAAAAGCCATTATCGGACATCCCAAGGCAAAACTGTTTTCAACAAAGATAGCTTGGTATTGCACGTGGTAGCACATCTGCCTTACAGCCAGGGTGGTTTACCGGGTTGAAATCTCGGCCCTATTTATAGTTCTCACTGTTTTCGTGGGCTCCACTGAGGGTACGTCTTTCCCCGTGCATTATAATACAAGCGTTTTTTCTGTGTGCAAAGACCACATAGATGGCCATTTGAGATGTACTCTGGACTCTAAACAAGACTCTAAAAGAGACAAAGAACTGTCTCACATTAACCAAAGCAGACAGTCCTTGGCGGAAGGGTCGCCAGAGGAGGAGTAGGTGATGGGGGGAGGTAGTGGATGAGAGGGGAGGCGCGTTTCTCTCACGTATAATACCGCTTGACACACGTCATGCAGCATCTCTGGAGGAGCCGCTGAGTCGGGGGGTCAAAGCCGCAGCTCGGGCAAATACCTCGGCCACCTGGCGCTGTGGTCAAGCGACGGCAGCAAGAGAAAGGTAAAATACATCTGGTCGATTCTCATGCCTGCGGGGCACTGCTGTAAATATTGACGTTGATGTTAGGACCACTCTCCTAAGGATAAGCTATAAAGCAAAGGGAGGCGGGTGTTTAGATTTACTCGGAAAAAAATCACATGCTACACCTCCGCTCAGAGTGCGTTCAAGGCAATCAATGAGGTGACGTTGGCAGGGTGAAGACTAGTAAACACCACTGGGGAGTTGAGCTTTTCCCCCTCCTCCTCACTGGGTGGTTTAGGTTTCCACTCTCAAGCTTAAAGCAGACATCAAATCCTTCCTCCCTGCACTTTTTTTTTTCCACCAGAAACATCTCCCCTTTCATACGAATAGACGCCCTTTGGTGTCCACTTTGAGATAAATTGGACCCTGCTGGACAGGAGGAGGGAGAGGAGAAAACTGGGGGCGGGGGGTGGACAATGCTCAACCTCTGAAGCCTCCTCTTTTGTTGACATTTGTATGTGTCACCATGACAACTCGCCGCCGGTGCGATCGTATGCATTTGTCCTGCAAAATTGTGAGCAAATAAAGGCCTCCATGTCATTCATTCGACCTTAAACAAGAATATGTTACAATATTAGGACACCCTGCACATAAAAGCATAAACATCCATCAAAACATGCAGTCTGACTTTGTTGCCCTCATTGTTAACTCTATTAAGAACTAAGATGAAAATTATTCATCAACGACACATTTTCCCCTGACTAAGATGAGACTATGACAGTTTAGTCCAGGGGTCGGCAACCCAAAACGTTGAAAGAGCCATATTGGACCAAAAATACAAAAAAAAAATCTGTCTGGAGCTGCAAAAAATGAAAAGTCTTATATAAGTCTTATAATGAAGGCAACACATGACGTAAGTGTGTATATTAGCTATAATAGCCTACTTATCAAAATGACTTTAAAAAGTCTTATATAAGTGTTATAATGAAGGCAACACATGACGTAAGTGTCTATATTAGCCTACTATCAAAATGACTTTAAAAGTCTTATACAAGTCTTATAATGAAGGCAACACATGACGTAAGTGTCTATATTAGCCTACTATCAAAATGACTTTAAAAGTCTTATATAAGTGTTATAATGAAGGCAACACATGACGTAAGTGTCTATATTAGCCTACTATCAAAATGACTTTAAAAGTCTTGTACAAGTCTTATAATGAAGGCAACACATGACGTAAGTGTCTATATTAGCTATAATAGCCTACTTATCAAAATGACTTTAAAAGTCTTATATAAGTGTTATAATGAAGGCAACACATGATGTAAGTGTCTATATTTGCTTACTATCAAAATGACTATGTGTCGCAGGCTGAAGCAAATCTTTGCTGACAGAAATGTTGTAATTTAATATTTATTCTACACATTTTTACAACATTAGAAACCATTAGTAAATCAGAGGCTACTCAGAAGGTGAGATAACTACTGGAAATTATAAATAAATAAATGATAAATGGGTTGTACTTGTATAGCGCTTTTCTACCTTCAAGGTACTCAAAGCGCTTTGACACTACTTCCACATTTACCCATTCACACACACATTCACACACTGATGGAGGGAGCTGCCATGCAAGGCGCTAACCAGCACCCATCAGGAGCAAGGGTGAAGTGTCTTGCTCAGGACACAACGGACATGACGAGGTTGGTACTAGGTGGGGATTGAACCAGGGACCCTCGGGTCGCGCATGGCCATTAATGGATTTTAATGCCCAAAGGTATAGGTGTGCGTGTCCAAGTTAAAGGAAACGGCAGGCTGTAATAAATCTTGACATAAATCTTCTTAAAATAGATTTATTACAATCTTTGGCAAGCTTGGTAATGTTTGCTGTGGTCTGGAACAACATGGCACACAAACAACTATCAGAAATGCAGCCAATATTACATACAGATAATGTGTCATGAGACATGCAAAACTAAATTGTATACAGAGGATAAAATTAAAGGAAATTAATTGAGCTCAAATGAGGCATAATGATGCCATATGTACATACAGCTCACCTAAATAGCATGTTAGCATTGATTAGCTTGCAGTCATGCTCTGACCAAATAAGCCCGATTAGCTCTCCAACAAGTCAATAACGTCAACAAAGCTCACCCTTGTGCATTCACGCACAGCATAAAAGGTTTGGTGGACAAAATGAGACAAAGGTGTGGAAGATTTTACATGTAAACAAACTGTTGCGTTTGTTTGTATTTTTCCCCCTATCTTTTTCAATTTTTTTTAAAAAATGCTCCAGGGAGCCACTAGGGCGGCGCTAAAGAGCAGCATGCGGCTGGAAAGCCTCGGGTTGCTGACCCCCGGTTTAGTCCATGAATAAAACCGACAAAAACCCATTAATGCGCCAAAAATGTCATTTACCTGCATGTGGAAAGATTACAACACCCCATAGGGAAGGAAGTACTGGCACAATGTAATGCTAATTTTATATTATGTATTGCTATAAAATGGACATGTACTGCACATAAACAGCTAAGACAATTTTATTGGCTATAAACATGGATTCACAACTGATTCTGGCCCCTGTCCTTCAGTTTGGAAACCCTCATCTATTGTGATTCAATACACGACAGTACCTTTGTCCAAACATGTGACTTAATGTTTAGTCAACACGGAATTAAGCTTGGAATTAAGCTCTAAGTAGGTTAAAGGTCATTACCAAATGTAGCCTGCACATAAGTTGCTCACCTTTGTGATTATTGTGGGCAATCACGTGAAACGAAATGGCCTTGGTTATTAGGCCGCACGTTTCCGTTCCAGCATCCTTCCGTCATTCAACGGGGGGTATGAACCCGGCGCCATGGCAACCAGGAAGGACGTCAAGGACCGGCAAGTTAACCCGCAAGGATGGAGGCAGAGTGAGATGTGTTTATGTGAGATTTTCTATCCTGTGGGCAGCAGTTAGCATTCACCCCTTAAGTAGGTCAGTGAAATTTGCCCAAATTAGGTCAGTGGCAGTCAATGGGGGGGAGACAAGGATGGTAAAGGAGGGGAGTGGTTATAAAGCCATTTTTCCACCAAGCTAAAGCGTAATCTGGCTTGTGTTATAACCACATTTTTGTGCTGTTAACAGTAAATAGTGAGACGTCCGAGCATCAAATTCATATCATTTTCATCCTACTGCGCTTATCCTGGAGTCTATCCCAACTGGTGGATAAATAATGAAAGCCCAATGCATTCAGTATATATTAAGGTGGTTATGGACAACTATTTTGCTTATTTTATTGGTCATTCCTCCACAAACAACAATTTTTAGACCTACACTTTAGGACAAAACTATTAGCCACCTTGGAACTTTTTAACATTTCTCAAAATTTCTACCTAATGTTTATTACATTCTAAAAACAATTCTATAAACAATTATTCAATGACAACCTAATTTTGCTACATTTTTAAATGATCAATTGATTTTCAAGATGTCTTAATGAAAGATTTGGTAAAAATGATTACCGTATTTTTCGGACTATAAGTCGCAGTTTTTTTCATGGTTTGGCCGGGGGGTGGGGTGGGGGTGGGGAGTAAAATATCAAATAATATTATTTAGCTCATTCACGTAAGAGACTAGACGTATAAGATTTCATGGGATTTAGCGATTAGGAGTGCATGTACTGAACTCTGGTAAAT